>NC_090932.1:1637236142-1637536142 GCF_040938575.1 Ambystoma mexicanum
AGAATATGCCTGCTACCTCCTCCAGAACTGCAGCTAATGTCTTGCACTGCCTGGCCTCTGGGTCTCACCGCTGCACAGCATATGCCTGCTTCCTCCTCCAGCACTGCAGCTAATGTCTTGCACTGCCTGGCCTCTGGGCCTCACTGCTGCACAGCATATGCCTGCTACCTCCTCCAGCACTGCAGCTAATGTCTTGCACTGCCTGGCCTCTGGGCCTCACTGCTGCACATCATATGCCTGCTATCTCCTCCAGCACTGCAGCTAATGCCATGCACTGCCTGGCCTCTGGGCCTCACTGCTGCACAGCATATGCCTGCTACCTCCTCCAGCACTGCAGCTAATGTCTTGCACTGCCTGGCCTCTGGTCCTCACTGCTGCACAGCATATGCCTGCTACCTCCTCCAGCACTGCAGCTAATGTCTTGCACTGCCTGGCCTCTGGGCCTCACTGCTGCACAGCATATGCCTGCTACCTCCTCCAGCACTGCAGCTGTCTTGCACTGCCTTGCCTCTGGGCCTCACTGCTGCACAGCATATGCCTGCTACCTCCTCTAGCACTGCAGCTGTCTTGCACTGCCTTGCCTCTGGGCCTCACTGCTGCACAGCATATGCCTGCTACCTCCTCCAGCACTGCAGCTGTCTTGCACTGCCTTGCCTCTGGGCCTCATTGCTGCACAGCATATGCCTGCTATCTCCTCTAGCACTGCAGCTAATGCCGTGCACTGCCTGGCCTCTGGGCCTCACTGCTGCACAGCATATGCCTGCTACCTCCTCCAGCACTGCAGCTAATGCCGTGCACTGCCTGGCCTCTGGGCCTCAATGCTGCACAGCATATGCCTGCTACCTCCTCCAGCACTGCAGCTAATGCCGTGCACTGCCTGGCCTCTGGGCCTCACTGCTGCACAGCATTTGCCTGCTACCTCCTCCAGCACTGCAGCTAATTCCATGCACTGCCTGGCCTCTGGGCCTCACTGCTGCACAGCATATGCCTGCTACCTCCTCCAGCACTGCAGCTAATGTCTTGCACTGCCTGGCCTCTGGGCCTCAATGCTGCACATCATATGCCTGCTACCTCCTCCAGCACTGCAGCTAATGCCATGCACTGCCTGGCCTCTGGGCCTCACCGCTGCACAGCATATGCCTGCTACCTCCTCCAGAACTGCAGCTAATGTCTTGCACTGCCTGGCCTCTGGGTCTCACCGCTGCTCAGCATATGCCTGCTACCTCCTCCAGCACTGCAGCTAATGCCATGCACTGCTTGGCCTCTGGGCCTCACCGCTGCACAGCATATGCCTGCTACCTCCTCCAGCACTGCAGCTAATGCCATGCACTGCCTGGCCTCTGGGCCTCACCGCTGCACAGCATTTGCCTGCTACCTCCTCCAGAACTGCAGCTAATGTCTTGCACTGCCTGGCCTCTGGGTCTCACCGCTGCTCAGCATATGCCTGCTACCTCCTCCAGCACTGCAGCTAATGCCATGCACTGCTTGGCCTCTGGGCCTCACCGCTGCACAGCATATGCCTGCTACCTCCTCCAGCACTGCAGCTAATGTCTTGCACTGCCTGGCCCCTGGGCCTCACAGCTGCACAGCATATATCTGCTTCCTCCGCCAGCACTGCAGCTAATGACATGCACTGCCTGGCCTCTGGGCCTCACTGCTGCACAGCATATGCCTGCTACCTCCTCCAGAACTGCAGCTAATGTCTTGCACTGCCTGGCCTCTGGGTCTCACCGCTGCACAGCATATGCCTGCTTCCTCCTCCAGCACTGCAGCTAATGCCATGCACTGCCTGGCCTCTGGGCCTCAACGCTGCACAGCATATGCCTGCTACCTCCTCCAGACTGCACCTAATGCCATGCACTGCCTGGCCTCTGGGCCTCACTGCTGCACAGCATATGCCTGCTACCTCCTCCACCACTGCAGCTAATGTCTTGCACTGCCTGGCCTCTGGGCCTCACTGCTGCACAGCATATGCCTGCTACCTCCTCCAGCACTGCAGCTAATGTCTTGCACTGCCTGGCCTCTGGGCCTCACTGCTGCACAGCATATGCCTGCTATCTCCTCCAGCACTGCAGCTAATGCCATGCACTGCCTGGCCTCTGGGCCTCACTGCTGCACAGCATATGCCTGCTACCTCCTCCAGCACTGCAGCTAATGTCTTGCACTGCCTGGCCTCTGGTCCTCACTGCTGCACAGCATATGCCTGCTACCTCCTCCAGCACTGCAGCTAATGTCTTGCACTGCCTGGCCTCTGGGCCTCACTGCTGCACAGCATATGCCTGCTACCTCCTCCAGCACTGCAGCTGTCTTGCACTGCCTTGCCTCTGGGCCTCACTGCTGCACAGCATATGCCTGCTACCTCCTCCAGCACTGCAGCTGTCTTTCACTGCCTTGCCTCTGGGCCTCACTGCTGCACAGCATATGCCTGCTACCTCCTCCAGCACTGCAGCTGTCTTGCACTGCCTTGCCTCTGGGCCTCACTGCTGCACAGCATATGCCTGCTATCTCCTCTAGCACTGCAGCTAATGCCGTGCACTGCCTGGCCTCTGGGCCTCACTGCTGCACAGCATATGCCTGCTACCTCCTCCAGCACTGCAGCTAATGCCGTGCACTGCCTGGCCTCTGGGCCTCAATGCTGCACAGCATATGCCTGCTACATCCTCCAGCACTGCAGCTAATGCCGTGCACTGCCTGGCCTCTGGGCCTCACTGCTGCACAGCATTTGCCTGCTACCTCCTCCAGCACTGCAGCTAATTCCATGCACTGCCTGGCCTCGGGGCCTCACTGCTGCACAGCATATGCCTGCTACCTCCTCCAGCACTGCAGCTAATGTCTTGCACTGCCTGGCCTCTGGGCCTCAATGCTGCACATCATATGCCTGCTACCTCCTCCAGCACTGCAGCTAATGCCATGCACTGCCTGGCCTCTGGGCCTCACCGCTGCACAGCATATGCCTGCTACCTCCTCCAGAACTGCAGCTAATGTCTTGCACTGCCTGGCCTCTGGGTCTCACCGCTGCTCAGCATATGCCTGCTACCTCCTCCAGAACTGCAGCTAATGTCTTGCACTGCCTGGCCTCTGGGTCTCACCGCTGCTCAGCATATGCCTGCTACCTCCTCCAGCACTGCAGCTAATGCCATGCACTGCTTGGCCTCTGGGCCTCACCGCTGCACAGCATATGCCTGCTACCTCCTCCAGCACTGCAGCTAATGTCTTGCACTGCCTGGCCCCTGGGCCTCACAGCTGCACAGCATATATCTGCTTCCTCCGCCAGCACTGCAGCTAATGCCATGCACTGCCTGGCCTCTGGGCCTCGCCGCTGCACAGCATATGCCTGCTACCTCCTCCAGAACTGCAGCTAATGTCTTGCACTGCCTGGCCTCTGGGTCTCACCGCTGCACAGCATATGCCTGCTTCCTCCTCCAGCACTGCAGCTAATGCCATGCACTGCCTGGCCTCTGGGCCTCAACGCTGCACAGCATATGCCTGCTACCTCCTCCAGACTGCACCTAATGCCATGCACTGCCTGGCCTCTGGGCCTCACTGCTGCACAGCATATGCCTGCTACCTCCTCCAGCACTGCAGCTAATGTCTTGCACTGCCTGGCCTCTGGGCCTCACTGCTGCACAGCATATGCCTGCTACCTCCTCCAGCACTGCAGCTAATGTCTTGCACTGCCTGGCCTCTGGGCCTCACTGCTGCACAGCATATGCCTGCTATCTCCTCCAGCACTGCAGCTAATGCCATGCACTGCCTGGCCTCTGGGCCTCACTGCTGCACAGCATATGCCTGCTACCTCCTCCAGCACTGCAGCTAATGTCTTGCACTGCCTGGCCTCTGGTCCTCACTGCTGCACAGCATATGCCTGCTACCTCCTCCAGCACTGCAGCTAATGTCTTGCACTGCCTGGCCTCTGGGCCTCACTGCTGCACAGCATATGCCTGCTACCTCCTCCAGCACTGCAGCTGTCTTGCACTGCCTTGCCTCTGGGCCTCACTGCTGCACAGCATATGCCTGCTACCTCCTCCAGCACTGCAGCTGTCTTTCACTGCCTTGCCTCTGGGCCTCACTGCTGCACAGCATATGCCTGCTGTCTCCTCTAGCACTGCAGCTAATGCCGTGGACTGCCTGGCCTCTGGGCCTCACTGCTGCACAGCATATGCCTGCTACCTCCTCCAGCACTGCAACTAATGCCGTGCACTGCCTGGCCTCTGGGCCCCAATGCTGCACAGCATATGCCTGCTACCTCCTCCAGCACTGCAGCTATTGCCGTGCACTGCCTGCCCTCTGGGCCTCACTGCTGCACAGCATATGCCTGCTACCTCCTCCAGCACTGCAGCTAATGCCGTGCACTGCCTGGCCTCTGGGCCTCACTGCTGCACAGCATTTGCCTGCTACCTCCTCCAGCACTGCAGCTAATGCCATGCACTGCCTGGCCTCTGGGCCTCACTGCTGCACAGCTTATGCCTGCTACCTCCTCCAGCACTGCAGCTAATGTCTTGCACTGCCTGGCCTCTGGGCCTCACTGCTGCACAGCATATGCCTGCTATCTCCTCCAGCACTGCAGCTAATGCCATGCACTGCCTGGCCTCTGGGCCTCACTGCTGCACAGCATATGCCTGCTACCTCCTCCAGCACTGCAGCTAATGTCTTGCACTGCCTGGCCTCTGGGCCTCACTGCTGCACAGCATATGCCTGCTACCTCCCCCAGCACTGCAGCTAATGCCATGCACTGCCTGGCCTCTGGGCCTCACTGCTGCACAGCATATGCCTGCTACCTCCTCCAGCACTGCAGCTAATGTCTTGCACTGCCTGGCCCCTGGGCCTCACTGCTGCACAGCATATGCCTGCTATCTCCTCCAGCACTGCATTCACTGCCTGGCCTCTGGGCCTCACTGCTGCACAGCATATGCCTGCTACCTCCTCCAGCACTGCAGCTAATGTCTTGCACTGCCTGGCCTCTGGGCCTCACTGCTGCACAGCATATGCCTGCTACCTCCTCCAGCACTGCAGCTAATGTCTTGCACTGCCTGGCCTCTGGGTCTCACTGCTGCACAGCATATGCCTGCTACCTCCTCCAGCACTGCAGCTGTCTTGCACTGCCTGGCCTCTGGGCCTCACTGCTGCACAGCATATGCCTGCTATCTCCTCTAGCACTGCAGCTAATGCCGTGCACTGCCTGGCCTCTGGGCCTCACTGCTGCACAGCATATGCCTGCTACCTCCTCCAGCACTGCAGCTAATGCCGTGCACTGCCTGCCCTCTGGGCCTCACTGCTGCACAGCATACGCCTGCTACCTCCTCCAGCACCGCAGCTAATGCCGTGCACTGCCTGGCCTCTGGGCCTCACTGCTGCACAGCGTTTGCCTGCTACCTCCTCCAGCACTGCAGCTAATGCCATGCACTGCCTGGCCTCTGGGCCTCACTGCTGCACAGCGTATGCCTGCTACCTCCTCCAGCACTGCAGCTAATGTCTTGCACTGCCTGGTCTCTGGGCCTCACTGCTGCACAGCATATGCCTGCTATCTCTTCCAGCACTGCAGCTAATTCCATGCACTGCCTGGCCTCTGGGCCTCACTGCTGCATGCACAGCATATGCCTGCTACCTCCTCCAGCACTGCAGCTAATGTCTTGCACTGCCTGGCCTCTGGGCCTCAATGCAGCACATCATATGCCTGCTACCTCCTCCAGCACTGCAGCTAATGCCATGCACTGCCTGGCCTCTGGGCCTCACCGCTGCACAGCATATGCCTGCTACCTCCTCCAGAACAGCAGCTAATGTCTTGCACTGCCTGGCCTCTGGGTCTCACCACTGCTCAGCATATGCCTGCTACCTCCTCCAGAACTGCAGCTAATGTCTTGCACTGCCTGGCCTCTGGGTCTCACCGCTGCACAGCATATTCCTGCTTCCTCCTCCAGCACTGCAGCTAATGTCTTGCACTGCCTGGCCTCTGGGCCTCACTGCTGCACAGCATATGCCTGCTACCTCCTCCAGGACTGCAGCTAATGTCTTGCACTGCCTGGCCTCTGGGCCTCACTGCTGCACAGCATATGCCTGCTATCTCCTCCAGCACTGCAGCTAATGCCATGCACTGCCTGGCCTCTGGGCCTCACTGCTGCACAGCATATGCCTGCTACCTCCTCCAGCACTGCAGCTAATGTCTTGCACTGCCTGGCCTCTGGTCCTCACTGCTGCACAGCATATGCCTGCTACCTCCTCCAGCACTGCAGCTAATGCCATGCACTGCCTGGCCTCTGGGCCTCACCGCTGCACAGCATATGCCTGCTACCTCCTCCAGAACTGCAGCTAATGTCTTGCACTGCCTGGCCTCTGGGTCTCACCGCTGCTCAGCATATGCCTGCTACCTCCTCCAGCACTGCAGCTAATGCCATGCACTGCTTGGCCTCTGGGCCTCACCACTGCACAGCATATGCCTGCTACCTCCTCCAGCACTGCAGCTAATGCCATGCACTGCCTGGCCTCTGAGCCTTACCGCTGCACAGCATATGCCTGCTACCTCCTCCAGAACTGCAGCTAATTTCTTGCACCGCCTGGCCTCTGGGTCTCACCGCTGCTCAGCATATGCCTGCTACCTCCTCCAGCACTGCAGCTAATGCCATGCACTGCTTGGCCTCTGGGCCTCACCGCTGCACAGCATATGCCTGCTACCTCCTCCAGCACTGCAGCTAATGTCTTGCACTGCCTGGCCCCTGGGCCTCACCGCTGCACAGCATATATCTGCTTCCTCCGCCAGCACTGCAGCTAATGCCATGCACTGCCTGGCCTCTGGGCCTCACCGCTGCACAGAATATGCCTGCTACCTCCTCCAGAACTGCAGCTAATGTCTTGCACTGCCTGGCCTCTGGGCCTCAATGCTGCACAGCATATGCCTGCTACCTCCTCCAGCACTGCAGCTAATGCCGTGCACTGCCTGCCCTCTGGGCCTCACTGCTGCACAGCATATGCCTGCTACCTCCTCCAGCACCGCAGCTAATGCCGTGCACTGCCTGGCCTCTGGGCCTCACTGCTGCACAGCGTTTGCCTGCTACCTCCTCCAGCACTGCAGCTAATGCCATGCACTGCCTGGCCTCTGGGCCTCACTGCTGCACAGCGTATGCCTGCTACCTCCTCCAGCACTGCAGCTAATGTCTTGCACTGCCTGGTCTCTGGGCCTCACTGCTGCACAGCATATGCCTGCTATCTCTTCCAGCACTGCAGCTAATTCCATGCACTGCCTGGCCTCTGGGCCTCACTGCTGCACGCACAGCATATGCCTGCTACCTCCTCCAGCACTGCAGCTAATGTCTTGCACTGCCTGGCCTCTGGGCCTCAATGCAGCACATCATATGCCTGCTACCTCCTCCAGCACTGCAGCTAATGCCATGCACTGCCTGGCCTCTGGGCCTCACCGCTGCACAGCATATGCCTGCTACCTCCTCCAGAACTGCAGCTAATGTCTTGCACTGCCTGGCCTCTGGGTCTCACCGCTGCTCAGCATATGCCTGCTACCTCCTCCAGAACTGCAGCTAATGTCTTGCACTGCCTGGCCTCTGGGTCTCACCGCTGCACAGCATATTCCTGCTTCCTCCTCCAGCACTGCAGCTAATGTCTTGCACTGCCTGGCCTCTGGGCCTCACTGCTGCACAGCATATGCCTGCTACCTCCTCCAGGACTGCAGCTAATGTCTTGCACTGCCTGGCCTCTGGGCCTCACTGCTGCACAGCATATGCCTGCTATCTCCTCCAGCACTGCAGCTAATGCCATGCACTGCCTGGCCTCTGGGCCTCACTGCTGCACAGCATATGCCTGCTACCTCCTCCAGCACTGCAGCTAATGTCTTGCACTGCCTGGCCTCTGGTCCTCACTGCTGCACAGCATATGCCTGCTACCTCCTCCAGCACTGCAGCTAATGCCATGCACTGCCTGGCCTCTGGGCCTCACCGCTGCACAGCATATGCCTGCTACCTCCTCCAGAACTGCAGCTAATGTCTTGCACTGCCTGGCCTCTGGGTCTCACCGCTGCTCAGCATATGCCTGCTACCTCCTCCAGCACTGCAGCTAATGCCATGCACTGCTTGGCCTCTGGGCCTCACCACTGCACAGCATATGCCTGCTACCTCCTCCAGCACTGCAGCTAATGCCATGCACTGCCTGGCCTCTGAGCCTTACCGCTGCACAGCATATGCCTGCTACCTCCTCCAGAACTGCAGCTAATTTCTTGCACCGCCTGGCCTCTGGGTCTCACCGCTGCTCAGCATATGCCTGCTACCTCCTCCAGCACTGCAGCTAATGCCATGCACTGCTTGGCCTCTGGGCCTCACCGCTGCACAGCATATGCCTGCTACCTCCTCCAGCACTGCAGCTAATGTCTTGCACTGCCTGGCCCCTGGGCCTCACCGCTGCACAGCATATATCTGCTTCCTCCGCCAGCACTGCAGCTAATGCCATGCACTGCCTGGCCTCTGGGCCTCACCGCTGCACAGAATATGCCTGCTACCTCCTCCAGAACTGCAGCTAATGTCTTGCACTGCCTGGCCTCTGGGTCTCACCGCTGCACAGCATATGCCTGCTTCCTCCTCCAGCACTGCAGCTAATGTCTTGCACTGCCTGGCCTCTGGGCCTCACTGCTGCACAGCATATGCCTGCTACCTCCTCCAGCACTGCAGCTAATGTCTTGCACTGCCTGGCCTCTGGGCCTCACTGCTGCACATCATATGCCTGCTATCTCCTCCAGCACTGCAGCTAATGCCATGCACTGCCTGGCCTCTGGGCCTCACTGCTGCACAGCATATGCCTGCTACCTCCTCCAGCACTGCAGCTAATGTCTTGCACTGCCTGGCCTCTGGTCCTCACTGATGCACAGCATATGCCTGCTACCTCCTCCAGCACTGCAGCTAATGTCTTGCACTGCCTGGCCTCTGGGCCTCACTGCTGCACAGCATATGCCTGCTACCTCCTCCAGCACTGCAGCTGTCTTGCACTGCCTTGCCTCTGGGCCTCACTGCTGCACAGCATATGCCTGCTACCTCCTCCAGCACTGCAGCTGTCTTGCACTGCCTTGCCTCTGGGCCTCACTGCTGCACAGCATATGCCTGCTACCTCCTCCAGCACTGCAGCTGTCTTGCACTGCCTTGCCTCTGGGCCTCATTGCTGCACAGCATATGCCTGCTATCTCCTCTAGCACTGCAGCTAATGCCGTGCACTGCCTGGCCTCTGGGCCTCACTGCTGCACAGCATATGCCTGCTACCTCCTCCAGCACTGCAGATAATGCCGTGCACTGCCTGGCCTCTGGGCCTCAATGCTGCACAGCATATGCCTGCTACCTCCTCCAGCACTGCAGCTAATGCCGTGCACTGCCTGGCCTCTGGGCCTCACTGCTGCACAGCATTTGCCTGCTACCTCCTCCAGCACTGCAGCTAATTCCATGCACTGCCTGGCCTCTGGGCCTCACTGCTGCACAGCATATGCCTGCTACCTCCTCCAGCACTGCAGCTATTGTCTTGCACTGCCTGGCCTCTGGGCCTCAATGCTGCACATCATATGCCTGCTACCTCCTCCAGCACTGCAGCTAATGCCATGCACTGCCTGGCCTCTGGGCCTCACCGCTGCACAGCATATGCCTGCTACCTCCTCCAGCACTGCAGCTAATGCCATGCACTGCCTGGCCTCTGGGCCTCACCGCTGCACAGCATATGCCTGCTACCTCCTCCAGAACTGCAGCTAATGTCTTGCACTGCCTGGCCTCTGGGTCTCACCGCTGCTCAGCATATGCCTGCTACCTCCTCCAGCACTGCAGCTAATGCCATGCACTGCTTGGCCTCTGGGCCTCACCGCTGCACAGCATATGCCTGCTACCTCCTCCAGCACTGCAGCTAATGCCATGCACTGCCTGGCCTCTGGGCCTCACCGCTGCACAGCATTTGCCTGCTACCTCCTCCAGAACTGCAGCTAATGTCTTGCACTGCCTGGCCTCTGGGTCTCACCGCTGCTCAGCATATGCCTGCTACCTCCTCCAGCACTGCAGCTAATGCCATGCACTGCTTGGCCTCTGGGCCTCACCGCTGCACAGCATATGCCTGCTACCTCCTCCAGCACTGCAGCTAATGTCTTGCACTGCCTGGCCCCTGGGCCTCACAGCTGCACAGCATATATCTGCTTCCTCCGCCAGCACTGCAGCTAATGCCATGCACTGCCTGGCCTCTGGGCCTCGCCGCTGCACAGCATATGCCTGCTACCTCCTCCAGAACTGCAGCTAATGTCTTGCACTGCCTGGCCTCTGGGTCTCACCGCTGCACAGCATATGCCTGCTTCCTCCTCCAGCACTGCAGCTAATGCCATGCACTGCCTGGCCTCTGGGCCTCAACGCTGCACAGCATATGCCTGCTACCTCCTCCAGACTGCACCTAATGTCATGCACTGCCTGGCCTCTGGGCCTCATTGCTGCACAGCATATGCCTGCTACCTCCTCCACCACTGCAGCTAATGTCTTGCACTGCCTGGCCTCTGGGCCTCACTGCTGCACAGCATATGCCTGCTACCTCCTCCAGCACTGCAGCTAATGTCTTGCACTGCCTGGCCTCTGGGCCTCACTGCTGCACAGCATATGCCTGCTATCTCCTCCAGCACTGCAGCTAATGCCATGCACTGCCTGGCCTCTGGGCCTCACTGCTGCACAGCATATGCCTGCTACCTCCTCCAGCACTGCAGCTAATGTCTTGCACTGCCTGGCCTCTGGTCCTCACTGCTGCACAGCATATGCCTGCTACCTCCTCCAGCACTGCAGCTAATGTCTTGCACTGCCTGGCCTCTGGGCCTCACTGCTGCACAGCATATGCCTGCTACCTCCTCCAGCACTGCAGCTGTCTTGCACTGCCTTGCCTCTGGGCCTCACTGCTGCACAGCATATGCCTGCTACCTCCTCCAGCACTGCAGCTGTCTTGCACTGCCTTGCCTCTGGGCCTCACTGCTGCACAGCATATGCCTGCTACCTCCTCCAGCACTGCAGCTGTCTTGCACTGCCTTGCCTCTGGGCCTCATTGCTGCACAGCATATGCCTGCTATCTCCTCTAGCACTGCAGCTAATGCCGTGCACTGCCTGGCCTCTGGGCCTCACTGCTGCACAGCATATGCCTGCTACCTCCTCCAGCACTGCAGATAATGCCGTGCACTGCCTGGCCTCTGGGCCTCAATGCTGCACAGCATATGCCTGCTACCTCCTCCAGCACTGCAGCTAATGCCGTGCACTGCCTGGCCTCTGGGCCTCACTGCTGCACAGCATTTGCCTGCTACCTCCTCCAGCACTGCAGCTAATTCCATGCACTGCCTGGCCTCTGGGCCTCACTGCTGCACAGCATATGCCTGCTACCTCCTCCAGCACTGCAGCTATTGTCTTGCACTGCCTGGCCTCTGGGCCTCAATGCTGCACATCATATGCCTGCTACCTCCTCCAGCACTGCAGCTAATGCCATGCACTGCCTGGCCTCTGGGCCTCACCGCTGCACAGCATATGCCTGCTACCTCCTCCAGAACTGCAGCTAATGTCTTGCACTGCCTGGCCTCTGGGTCTCACCGCTGCTCAGCATATGCCTGCTACCTCCTCCAGCACTGCAGCTAATGCCATGCACTGCTTGGCCTCTGGGCCTCACCGCTGCACAGCATATGCCTGCTACCTCCTCCAGCACTGCAGCTAATGCCATGCACTGCCTGGCCTCTGGGCCTCACCGCTGCACAGCATTTGCCTGCTACCTCCTCCAGAACTGCAGCTAATGTCTTGCACTGCCTGGCCTCTGGGTCTCACCGCTGCTTAGCATATGCCTGCTACCTCCTCCAGCACTGCAGCTAATGCCATGCACTGCTTGGCCTCTGGGCCTCACCACTGCACAGCATATGCCTGCTACCTCCTCCAGCACTGCAGCTAATGTCTTGCACTGCCTGGCCCCTGGGCCTCACAGCTGCACAGCATATATCTGCTTCCTCCGCCAGCACTGCAGCTAATGCCATGCACTGCCTGGCCTCTGGGCCTCGCCGCTGCACAGCATATGCCTGCTACCTCCTCCAGAACTGCAGCTAATGTCTTGCACTGCCTGGCCTCTGGGTCTCACCGCTGCACAGCATATGCCTGCTTCCTCCTCCAGCACTGCAGCTAATGCCATGCACTGCCTGGCCTCTGGGCCTCAACGCTGCACAGCATATGCCTGCTACCTCCTCCAGACTGCACCTAATGCCATGCACTGCCTGGCCTCTGGGCCTCATTGCTGCACAGCATATGCCTGCTACCTCCTCCACCACTGCAGCTAATGTCTTGCACTGCCTGGCCTCTGGGCCTCACTGCTGCACAGCATATGCCTGCTACCTCCTCCAGCACTGCAGCTAATGTCTTGCACTGCCTGGCCTCTGGGCCTCACTGCTGCACAGCATATGCCTGCTATCTCCTCCAGCACTGCAGCTAATGCCATGCACTGCCTGGCCTCTGGGCCTCACTGCTGCACAGCATATGCCTGCTACCTCCTCCAGCACTGCAGCTAATGTCTTGCACTGCCTGGCCTCTGGTCCTCACTGCTGCACAGCATATGCCTGCTACCTCCTCCAGCACTGCAGCTAATGTCCTGCACTGCCTGGCCTCTGGGCCTCACTGCTGCACAGCATATGCCTGCTACCTCCTCCAGCACTGCAGCTGTCTTGCACTGCCTTGCCTCTGGGCCTCACTGCTGCACAGCATATGCCTGCTACCTCCTCCAGCACTGCAGCTGTCTTTCACTGCCTTGCCTCTGGGCCTCACTGCTGCACAGCATATGCCTGCTACCTCCTCCAGCACTGCAGCTGTCTTGCACTGCCTTGCCTCTGGGCCTCACTGCTGCACAGCATATGCCTGCTATCTCCTCTAGCACTGCAGCTAATGCCGTGCACTGCCTGGCCTCTGGGCCTCACTGCTGCACAGCATATGCCTGCTACCTCCTCCAGCACTGCAGCTAATGCCGTGCACTGCCTGGCCTCTGGGCCTCAATGCTGCACAGCATATGCCTGCTACCTCCTCCAGCACTGCAGCTAATGCCATGCACTGCCTGGCCTCTGGGCCTCACTGCTGCACAGCATTTGCCTGCTACCTCCTCCAGCACTGCAGCTAATTCCATGCACTGCCTGGCCTCTGGGCCTCACTGCTGCACAGCATATGCCTGCTACCTCCTCCAGCACTGCAGCTAATGTCTTGCACTGCCTGGCCTCTGGGCCTCAATGCTGCACATCATATGCCTGCTACCTCCTCCAGCACTGCAGCTAATGCCATGCACTGCCTGGCCTCTGGGCCTCAATGCTGCACATCATATGCCTGCTACCTCCTCCAGCACTGCAGCTAATGCCATGCACTGCCTGGCCTCTGGGCCTCACCGCTGCACAGCATATGCCTGCTACCTCCTCCAGAACTGCAGCTAATGTCTTGCACTGCCTGGCCTCTGGGTCTCACCGCTGCTCAGCATATGCCTGCTACCTCCTCCAGCACTGCAGCTAATGCCATGCACTGCTTGGCCTCTGGGCCTCACCGCTGCACAGCATATGCCTGCTACCTCCTCCAGCACTGCAGCTAATGCCATGCACTGCCTGGCCTCTGGGCCTCACCGCTGCACAGCATATGCCTGCTACCTCCTCCAGAACTGCAGCTAATGTCTTGCACTGCCTGGCCTCTGGGTCTCACCGCTGCTCAGCATATGCCTGCTACCTCCTCCAGAACTGCAGCTAATGTCTTGCACTGCCTGGCCTCTGGGTCTCACCGCTGCTCAGCATATGCCTGCTACCTCCTCCAGCACTGCACTGCCTGGCCTCTGGGTCTCACCGCTGCTCAGCATATGCCTGCTACCTCCTCCAGAACTGCAGCTAATGTCTTGCACTGCCTGGCCTCTGGGTCTCACCGCTGCTCAGCATATGCCTGCTACCTCCTCCAGCACTGCAGCTAATGCCATGCACTGCTTGGCCTCTGGGCCTCACCGCTGCACAGCATATGCCTGCTACCTCCTCCAGCACTGCAGCTAATGTCTTGCACTGCCTGGCCCCTGGGCCTCACAGCTGCACAGCATATATCTGCTTCCTCCGCCAGCACTGCAGCTAATGCCATGCACTGCCTGGCCTCTGGGCCTCGCCACTGCACAGCATATGCCTGCTACCTCCTCCAGAACTGCAGCTAATGTCTTGCACTGCCTGGCCTCTGGGTCTCACCGCTGCACAGCATATGCCTGCTTCCTCCTCCAGCACTGCAGCTAATGCCATGCACTGCCTGGCCTCTGGGCCTCAACGCTGCACAGCATATGCCTGCTACCTCCTCCAGACTGCACCTAATGCCATGCACTGCCTGGCCTCTGGGCCTCACTGCTGCACAGCATATGCCTGCTACCTCCTCCAACACTGCAGCTAATGTCTTGCACTGCCTGGCCTCTGGGCCTCACTGCTGCACAGCATATGCCTGCTACCTCCTCCAGCACTGCAGCTAATGTCTTGCACTGCCTGGCCTCTGGGCCTCACTGCTGCACAGCATATGCCTGCTATCTCCTCCAGCACTGCAGCTAATGCCATGCACTGCCTGGCCTCTGGGCCTCACTGCTGCACAGCATATGCCTGCTACCTCCTCCAGCACTGCAGCTAATGTCTTGCACTGCCTGGCCTCTGGTCCTCACTGCTGCACAGCATATGCCTGCTACCTCCTCCAGCACTGCAGCTAATGTCTTGCACTGCCTGGCCTCTGGGCCTCACTGCTGCACAGCATATGCCTGCTACCTCCTCCAGCACTGCAGCTGTCTTGCACTGCCTTGCCTCTGGGCCTCACTGCTGCACAGCATATGCCTGCTACCTCCTCCAGCACTGCAGCTGTCTTTCACTGCCTTGCCTCTGGGCCTCACTGCTGCACAGCATATGCCTGCTGTCTCCTCTAGCACTGCAGCTAATGCCGTGGACTGCCTGGCCTCTGGGCCTCACTGCTGCACAGCATATGCCTGCTACCTCCTCCAGCACTGCAGCTAATGCCGTGCACTGCCTGGCCTCTGGGCCCCAATGCTGCACAGCATATGCCTGCTACCTCCTCCAGCACTGCAGCTATTGCCGTGCACTGCCTGCCCTCTGGGCCTCACTGCTGCACAGCATATGCCTGCTACCTCCTCCAGCACTGCAGCTAATGCCGTGCACTGCCTGGCCTCTGGGCCTCACTGCTGCACAGCATTTGCCTGCTACCTCCTCCAGCACTGCAGCTAATGCCATGCACTGCCTGGCCTCTGGGCCTCACTGCTGCACAGCTTATGCCTGCTACCTCCTCCAGCACTGCAGCTAATGTCTTGCACTGCCTGGCCTCTGGGCCTCACTGCTGCACAGCATATGCCTGCTATCTCCTCCAGCACTGCAGCTAATGCCATGCACTGCCTGGCCTCTGGGCCTCACTGCTGCACAGCATATGCCTGCTACCTCCTCCAGCACTGCAGCTAATGTCTTGCACTGCCTGGCCTCTGGGCCTCACTGCTGCACAGCATATGCCTGCTACCTCCCCCAGCACTGCAGCTAATGCCATGCACTGCCTGGCCTCTGGGCCTCACTGCTGCACAGCATATGCCTGCTACCTCCTCCAGTACTGCAGCTAATGTCTTGCACTGCCTGGTCTCTGGGCCGCACTGCTGCACAGCATATGCCTGCTGCCTCCTCCAGCACTGCAGCTGTCTTGCACTGCCTGGCCTCTGGGCCTCACTGCTGCACAGCATATGCCTGCTACCTCATCCAGCACTGCAGCTAACGTCTTGCACTTCCTGGCTTCCAGAGTTTACTGCTGCGCCTCCTCAGCCTGCAACCACCTCTAGCACTGCAGCTCATTCCATGCACTGCCTGACCTCTAGGTATAAGCGCTGCACAGTCCGGCTTGCTACAGCATCTAGCAGTGCATGCAATTTCATGTTCTGCCTGTCCTGCAGGCTTCACTGGTGCACAGCCCGTGCTTGCTCCATCCTCTATCACTGCAGCCAATGAATTCTAATTCTATGCACTGCATGACCAGTAGGTGCCACTGGTCTGCTTCTCTGTCCCAGGACAGCAGCCATTGCTATAGGGCCCGATTCATGGAATTTTTTGCACGGTTCAAAGTGACTTGCACTGCCGCCACAAACCCTGATTCATGGAACTGTGCAAAGTGTATTTTTGCAGTGCAAAGTGAATGCATGGTCATTTTTGCAGTACAAAATTACTTTGCAGAGAGCTCTATTACACACGCATCTCCACTTATAAGATGAAGCAGAGATTTTGGGACTAGAAGAAGAGGTTTATCCAAACTGTGCTAGATTGGGACAAGTTCTTATTGAGAAGAACATGACATTCCAGGGGAGAGACCAGCATGTGAAAAACTGTTGCTGCCTTTGAAGAAGAGGTGGCTTTTTGGGAACATCAATGAAAGTGAGATTGAACGACAGCAGCTCGGTTGCCGTGGCTTTTTTTCCCCTTTAGTCTTAGAGCATGTGTAACACAGATTACCTTCATTTGGCTCCTAGCTTCCATATAAAGCCAATGGAGGCCATGAAGTGGGGAACATAGATTCCCATTTACTGTTTTGCCTGCATGCATCTGCAGAGTCTTGTGCTGAAATCCATTGGCTTGCTTGGGTGCAGCAGCTGCAGTAATTTAGTCATCTCATTGATTGGTAATGAGGGGACAGTCAAGAGGTTTTATTCTATGATGTCTGAAAGAGTTCACTACACAGTATTGACAAGTGAGAGCAAGTCTAGAAGAAGCATTTGGTTTCTTGCTTTCTCAGATTCACTGATGGTGCTTCCAAAAGGATGGGTGCAGGAAGGGACGAGGGGAGATCAAAAAAAGGTCTGTTTCAAACCATTCCGTTTTAGGATACTACATTACATTCCCTATTTTGTAGACTTTGGTGTTCTGAAGGCAGTCTGTGCATTTGGGAGTTTAAGGTGAAAGTGGGTTGAATTTACACCAGAAAGCAGATTTATGCCATTGATTTCTGCACTCTGATAAAAAAAAATAAAAAAAACTCCGAAAGGAACATGTGCTGGAGGAGGGCCCAGATTTCAGGCGGCTAACTGATGCTTTGTATGCGCTTTCAAAATAAAAATGCCCCTTTGCAGTTCTTAACACGTTAAGAACGCGTTGTCCAAAGCAATGGTCTCTTAAATAGGCCATCCCTTGTAAATCACACCCGCTTTAAATGCTCTGCTTTAAGAAAGGAAGTGATCAGCACTGTTTATGAGGCAGGCTGCGCCTATTGGGCCGCTGGGAGGGGGCGGTATTTGTCTCTATGGAGTCAGAGCAGGAGGTTGAGATGTGACAGTTTGCCGGACAAAATGGTGGGAGCTCAGCCTTGAGGTAGAACAGCCGCATTTGAAAAAGATATTCAACACCAGCAAGCTTCCCCATCATGCATGCTGTAGCATGGGCTGCCCGTGTGCTCCAGAGTGCACTGCAGCAAGTTTAGCTACTCTGAGCACACGGCCCACGCTGCAGCCTGCAAAAAGAGGGAGTCCACGGCACCCTCTGAGCGGGGCCCCATCAGCGCGGGGTCAAGCGCAGCCGCACATGCTGCACACGCATGGCTCTGGCCCTGCATACCGTGGTAAAAGGCGCGGGAAGCCACCTCATGCTGCAGTGAAAGTCACGGGAACCCAACACATACAGCACAGGAGTCCGATACATGATGCGGTGTAAGGCACTGAAACCCAACACATACCATGGTGAAAGGCACGGGAATCCAACACATACCGTGGTGAAAGGCACGGGAATCCAACACATGCCGCAGTAAAGGCAAGGGAATCCGATACATGATGCGGTGTAAGGCACTGAAACCCAACACATACCATGGTGAAAGGCACGGGAATCCAACACATACCGTGGTGAAAGGCACGGGAACCTAACACATACCGTGGTAAAAGGCGCGGGAAGCCACCTCATGCTGCAGTGAAAGGTACGGGAACCCAACACATACAGCACAGGAATCCGATACATGATGCGGTGTAAGGCACTGAAACCCAACACATACCGTGGTGAAAGGCACTGAAACCCAACACATTCCGTGCTGAAAGGCACAGGAACCTAACACATACCGTGGTGAAAGGCACGGGAACCTAACACATACCGTGGTGAAAGGCACGGGAATCCAACACATGGCACAGTGACGGGCACAAGAAACCAACAAATGGCCCAATGAACGGCACGGAAACTTAACACATACTCCAGTGAAAGGCACGGGAATCCAACACATGCCGCACAGGAATCCAATACATGATGCGGTGTAAGGCACTGAAACCCAACACATACCGTGGTGAAAGGCACAGGAACCTAACACATACCGTGGTGAAAGGCACAGGAACCTAACACATACTGTGGTGAAAGGCACGGGAACCTAACACATACCGTGGTGAAAGGCACGGGAACCTAACACATACCGCAGTGAAAGGCACGGGAATCCAACACATGCCGCAGTAAAGGCAAGGGAATCCATTACATGATGCAGTGAAAGGCACAGGAGCCAACACGTACCATGGTGAAAGGCACAGGAACCCAACACATACCGTTGTGAAAGGCACAAGAAAACAATCCATGCTGCGGTGAAAGGCACAGGAATCAACACATGGTGCGGTGAAAGCCACAAGAATCCAACACATGGCGCAATGAAAGGCATGGGAACCCATGCTGCAGGGAAAGGCATGGGAATCCAACACATGGCACGGTGAAAGGTACGGGAATCCAATACACGATGTAGTTAAAGGCACAGGGACCCAACAAATACCACGGTGAAAGGCACCGAAACCCAACACGTACCGTGATGAAAGTCACCGAAACCCAACACATACTGTGGTGATAGGCACGGGAACCTAACACATACCGTGGTGAAAGGCATGGGAATCCAACACATGGCACGGTGAAAGGCACGCGAACCCAACACATGGCATGGTGAAAGGCATGGTCATTTTAACACATGGCGGGGTGAAAGGCATGGTCATTTTAACACATGGCGGGGTGAAAGGCACGGAACACTGCATCTTCAGAATCTGGGTGAATCAGCCAGACCCCGAGGTTGTGTTAGCGGTTGGGCTCAGCAGTCCGTGCCAGTGCACACGTCTATCTCCTTCCACCCCCACGTCATACACTGCATGGCCTGTGGATGTCAATGTTGCATGATTTTCTCCCGGCTCGCGCTTCCGTGGGCCTACCTGTCCCCTGCAAAGGGGGAGGTCACATTCAGACCACATGAATGACACTATGCAGCACTTACCATTAGCAAATGAGTTCCTTGCCCCACTCATCCCCCAACAACATTCCTTTAAACTGTAGTGTCAGAAAACCTCTACTCATGACAAATAAAGGCCTACATAAAATATTTTTGCGAGGAGGGGGGGGGTGAAACCCACTCCAGAGGACCTCACTTCCATTTTAGCTTTCTTTGCATTTCAAGAAGGGAATATCTATTTGCATACGAATCTGAGCAAGTCCATAATGGCAGCCCAGCACGAGATGTCAGAAAAGTCTCCAATGAGCAGGAGTACCTACAAAAGCCCCAGGCAAGGTTGCTTCCTCCTAGGGTATCATCAGCAAGGACCAGAGGGCAAGGGGTCACGTCTGCATTCAACTACTGCTGTTGGTACTCTTGGCGAGAGCAGGTTTGCCTGGCAGTATGGGCTGTACTGCCATTATGGGCAGGATCAGAGAGAGGTGCAAATGGATGTTCTCCTCTGATATGGCACAGAGCGTTAGAACATGGAGGAGATCCTCCTTAGGGGTTTGTTGGTGTGCAACAGTGGAAAGAGGTTAAGGCTGCGCAAATTGTATTAACAAAGAGAGTTGGCCATTTCATGTCAGTATCTTGCCGTTTGGATTGCCAGTTCTGCACACTTGTTATTTGTACTTAAGCTACGACAAACTTTAGAAAGCATCATAGAGACTTACACAATGAAAGAACGAGCAACAATGTGATAATGCCGAGTACTATAGGTAGAAGTCAGAGCTAATGCACGTGTGATAAGTTTTGTAGCTAGCAATAGTGACCATATAGTGTTTTAGTTTCAGTAGGTACGTAGAGCAAGTTTTGACCATTGGTAAACAGTAGCTGAAGAGTCCAAAAGCAAGAGAGGGTAAAGTGTAGTGCTGTAGTAACCTGGGCTGTGCGCCGCGGTCGCAAGAGCTCTGCCATTTTGGATTAGGCCTTGCCAGAAACAGTAGCTAGAAGAATTAGGCAGCTCGTTGGTCCTTTTGCTTTGTTGATTTAATTAGAATGTATACATCCTTTCCCCTGCAAGAGAGTAGATGGCCATGGTTTAGGAAAAAAGGGAGATGCACCACACAGATAGTAAGTTGATTGCGTCAGGTAGAGCAGTGCACAGGAGCTGGGAATGGAATGTTGGTCTTAGACGATTAGATTAGTGTTGCAGCTGTGAAGAACACATTCTATGAGAACAAGGCATGATATCAAGTACTGCCAGGTGGTCAAGCTAGGTTTGGAGCAATAGTCTCAGAACATGAAGATAACGCCTCTTCTACCTCCTCACCTGTATCCTCAGGTGATTCTTCTTGTGGCTCACCCTTCTTTTTTCTTCTTCTCGGACCCACGTTTCTTCACTTTCTTAATGGAGAGATAAGGGCGAGCTCCTCCGGAGGCCACTTTGCCTGGTTGTACAACAAGCCAGGCAGTAGGGACTCCGTGAAGCCAAACCCTCCAGACAGGGAAAATGCCTTGCAGCGAAAAAACCCTGGTCTCCTTGATGAAGTTCTCGTTCTGGATGATCAATAGATGTATAGGCATCTATACCAACAGCTTCTGTAACGTTGGTTTGACAAAGCCTTAATCACTGATCTCGGTCCAGGAAATCGGGAAGGAAAGGTGGAAATGTAGACAAAGTAGATCAGTAGCGGATTGAAACAAGCGAGCAAAAAGAGTAATGAAGGAGGCGGCAAGAAGATGGATCATCAAGCTGCAGAATAGCTAGCAGGTGGAATATCAAGCTGCAGTCTGGCAAGTGGAAGGTAAGCAGGAGGAATGGCAAGCTGTGGTCTGGCAAGAGGAGGGTGAGCCGGAGGAATGGCAAGCTGTGGTCCGACATGCGGAGGGTAAGCAGGAGGAATGGCAAGCTTGGTCCGGCAAGCGGAGGGTGAGCAGGAGGAATGGCAAGCTGTCGTCTGGCAAGCAGAGGGTAAGCAGGTGGAATATCAAGCTGTGGTTCTGCAAGTGGAGGGTAAGCAGGTGAAATGGCAAGCTGCGGTCTAACGAGCAGAGGGATGACAGGAGGAGTGGCAAGCCGCAGACCGGCTAGCGAAAGGTAAGCAAGAAAGTATGAGTAGGCATAGTGTGCAAGGAAGGAAAGCACATTAATACTCAGCAGCGTCTTACCCGAAGGAATGAGGGTTGCAACGCTCCCAGCGAGGAAGCAGGACACAGGAAGTACTCACGGCGGCCATCTTGGATGAACTCTAGACCGCTGATGTCCAATGATTGGAAAACGTGACGGAACCTCAGCTATGCCACCAGCGTCTCCAAAGCTCCAGCGTTTGGTCATGACAAATAGTGCCCCCAGTGAAAAGAGGCCGGACCATTTTAACTGCAGGTGTTTTCATTAACTAGGACACATAAGTACAAGAAATTAATTACCAAGAGCAGTGCCCGGACTGTGTTTTTTATAAAGCATTTGGATCCCGAGAGAGATAGAGTAGGAGGCCTGCTAGGGGTGCAACGTGTTCTCAGATGGGAGTCGCAAGAGGTGATGCCAAAGGAATACAGCTACACGCTCAGACAAACCATTTGGGAGTGCCAAATTGTCTGGTCTGATGAGGAAGCCATTGTATTACCAGGTGGGGTTGACCTCAATATTTACACTAGCTCCCTGATTGGGTCCTCTCGGGGATATGCACATCGCGAGTTGTCCAAAGTTGTCTTGACCAATAAGGACAATCCACTATTCTAACAATTTACCACAGTATAATGAACCAATCATGTTTCAGTGTTTTATGCTAACGGCACAATTAGGTTATCTTGTAAGGGGCTGTATTTAGATATGCACGAGCAATGGGGAGATGAATTACAGGGGATGTTTATATTTTTGTATAGGTGTTAGCCAATGAGGAACGTGGGACTATATTGTAGCCAATATATTTTGCTTATGCTAATGTGTGTTTTTCCGCTATAAAAGATGTAACTTCGAATAGACGTGTCGAGCGTGGTTTTCAGATTCCTGTTCTATGGGACTGAATGACATTCCCGGCCACATTTCCATGTAATAAAACGTTGTCTTCTCTTGCAAACCGTGCATTCATTATTGACCCCTTCTGGAGTGATTTTTGTATCGATCAGTTTTTGAGTCTGCCCTGCAGGTTAACGCCCACAGAACCATTTATTTTAGCTTATGTTTGTTCTCAGTAGAAGATTTCTCCCATTTTTGGCACAACATGCCCTTTTAAAACCGATGTTCCATGCAGCAACCCACACATCATTTGCGGTCCTTGTTCATGACTCTGCTGAGAGGCCAAGCACAGCATATGGAAATCCTTGGGCACGGATGGCTGCACTTCTCAGTTTACAGGAGTCAAGGAAACACACTCACAACCAATGACCTATGGATGAGAGGCACCGGCATCCAACGAGAGCCACTCCCAAAGCGGACTTGATGACGCAATCTGGCAGAGGACTACAGAACGTGTCACTCATCTCTGGCTCCCAGATCATCTCAGTTCATGAATGACTGAAATACATTCCTGATTGCCAGTGTGGTGTTCAGTCTGTGTGAAATTAAACAGACGTGGCATCGCTGTGAGCAGTCTCAGCAGAGAGGCCAATGACTAACAGGAATTTAGGAATGTCAGGTGTGAGGTCTTAAACTGCAAAGTCCTGAACTGAGGGAGTCAACCTCAGCCCTTTAAGATGAGGTAGCAATACAGTGAGATGAATGGGGATGCAGAAGTTACTCAAACATCAATAATCGAAATGACTCAGGTAGTTGGCAAAAAGGTGAACTGTTTTAATATCAATTATCTAAAACAGGGAGTACAACGGACATCAACAGACAACTCAACGCATGATCTCTCAATTTGCTTCAGAAAAAACATGAGTTACATAATAAAAACTCATCATAGTTGACGTGAGCCTATGTATTTACTAACATCATCCCACGTGGCAAACTACTAAAACCTAGAGGCAAATGTGATAGGCTCAGAGGGAACATCTAGCTATACGTTCCATACTAGTCTAAGAAAGTTATAGGCTTCTTAACATCAGGTGGGGCAACTAAGCCCTCCCCTCAAACAGGTCACTATGAAAGTCACTAAATACACAACGTCCCATTGGTTATGCAAACTATAGGGCTCTTAATCATGCAGCCCCCTACAATTGGTTGGCACTCTTACATTCGTCAGTACTTTTCCACCTCTGTTAGCAGCACACAGGCTGGACTTCCAGGTGCTGGTGAGCTGGTCATAACCATAGCTTCCCACCAATTAGCATATCATCTATCATCACCTCAGTGGTCTGCACCTCAATTAAGACTTTGAAATTGTCCTTGGAAACTTTCCTTGCTCTGGAGAATTCAGGGGAGTGAAGGCACGTTCTGCCTCCATGCGTAGGTGTGGTCCGTTCTGTTTGTCCAACTTCATCCTTTCACGTGACTGAAGACCACAAATTCGAGCTCTGGTGCATTTTAGATACTTTTTTTTAATAGACCTCTGATGTCTTCCTTGTTTTGTCCATGCCTTCTGAACAGGAGTTTTTGAACTTTCACACGATTTGTAACTACTTTCTGCTCATCCAAGTCTGATAAGACCTCAGCTTCTTGGTAGTCATCCAACCTTACCTTTCAGAGATCTGCTTCTGTAATTCAATTGCTTTTTCAACTGCGCACACTGGAAAAGAGACCTTTCTTCGTTTGGTTGTTTGGTCTAGTTCTGCTATAACACGTTGTGGAACCGTCCATTATTCACTTGTTCCTATATATGTACGTTGGCGCTTGTCGCAATCTATTCACTACAGAGCTAGCCTCAAGAATACTTCATCTGCTTGCTTGCTTTTCGTTGCATGTGTACACATGTAAAATGACTTGATAGCTTCATTGTTTCTGTAGCAATCGTTTCTTCATCTTGAGCCCAAAATGTTACTTATATTTGATACTTTTTTGATGCTTTATAGAATATCGTCATTTTCTTGTCTCTGCATCTCTTGCATGTCGGTTCAGCTTCATGTGTGACATCACCAATCTGCTCTTTCATTCATTGGTACTGCTTCTTCTGGGAGTTCATTCAAATGGCCACCATACTGTCTTGTATGCAAGTATGGCTTCTTTAATGGGAACCTTGCCTCCAGGATTCTCCTTGGTATGGGTATTTCCACTGGTACTGCACATGTCTCACACGTTGGTTTCTTACATACAGGCAATGTGGGTGAGATGGTTGAGGTGGGGGTACTTGGCTCCTTCTCTACACTCCCGCATTCCACAAGCCTGTCCACTAACACATTTTATCCAAAAGCAGACATGCCATTTGTCAGGCATTAAACTCTTGCCTTCTGCCTCCTTCTCTTACTTGCTTTCAGGGCACTTTTCAGTGACACTCAGGGCCTCGTTACAAGTTGAAAGTAAAACCGACGGCATGTGCCTGTTTTATCTCGCTCCTGGTTACAAGGTAGAAGGTATTCCCAGCAGGAATTCTACAGAAATGCCACCATCAGTCAATACTGCTGTGAGTTGGATTTTCATCATAATGAACCAAACAGTTTTTTACCTTCACATATTCTAAAAGGGCCTCAAAAGATGTTTAAGACATGTTTAAAGTGCACCAATGGGAAGCACACATGCTTCTCTTCACGACAGCAAAACACCTGTTTTCATGGGGGGTGGCAGGTGGGCACGTTAGATGCCCTTTCTTTCACCACCTTTGCCATATACTTCGGAAAAAGTGGCACACTATTAGTGCATTAAAAGCATGTCCAGTAGTAGCATGGATCAATCCTGTGCATTATCCATTTCCCCCATCAATTTTAGGTTGGAAATAAATGCAACATTGTTTTCCATACACCTAATAGAATTGCTGGAATACCACTGGTGGTAAGCTAGCAAAACCACTGCTGTTACCAGTGCGACAGTGGTAAACATGTAATCGGGTGGATTTACAGGAATACTGCTGGCAGTAGTGATATTTACCTATAACGGTTTATTGAGAAGCCACCCTCAACACGGGGCCCAGGGGTCCTTAAATCAGTAACATGTCATGCATGGATGGGATTCAGAATAACTCTTACACCAAATAATCAGACCAACTCAGGAAGTTTGCAAAAGTCTCATCCAACTGTTTTATTATCAATTGTCTAAAACAGGGAGTTACAAAGAACATCAACTGACATTTGCTCAAGTTCTCTCCAACATTTTACATAAAAAACATATTTATATACTAAAGATGTGCCATACGTGATGCCATACTACGTAGCAAACAAGAAAAACCTACAGGGGCTATGATTGGATTAAGGGAAATATCTAAGTATACTTTCTATAAGGGGTCGGGTTGTGATTGGGTCTCTACAGTCAGGTGGACAATTTATGATCACCCCTAGCGCAAGTCATCTTCATCAGTTATTAGAAATACAGTATATCATTGGCTCTCAAACTATAAAGCCCTTCATTATATGGCCCTCTATAATTGGTTGGCACGCTTTTACCATTCTGGAACACTCAGCTCACTAGCAGCATGTAACCTGGTACCCCAGGTGTCAGTGGGTGGACTCTGACAGTGTCACCCCACCCAATTATCCCAACATCTCTTATCAATCATGCCTTCTGCCATTCAAATTGTCTTTGAACTTGGCCTTGCAAAGTATCCTTGCTCCTGGGAATATAAAGGAGTACAGGCACACGCTTATCACAGTTCCGGTCTGCACGCCAAGCTCCTATTTCGATCCTTGACTCATGTGACAGGAGACCGTATTTCAGCCTGTTTTGCAGCATTTAATTGTCTTCATTTAATAAACTTGTCACTCATTGAGTTCTTTTTTTAAATGTTTTATTATTTGTTTAGTTGCATAACAACTTTTCAAATATATATAATCATAAAATTAATTTCATTACAATTCATTTAATTTACAATAAAACTATCAATTAAATTGACACTTAAAGTTCAAATTTAAAGCATCATTATTCACCTTCAGCCTTCCTACTTTGACTGTGGTCAGGCACTGTGATTTCTAAAAAGTGAACAATTGCTACTTTTACCGATACTCTTGGGCATGAGAAAACCATTTGCCAAGTTTTCTGTACATTTAGGTATGCTGTAAAATCAAACACTCTTTGAAAAAATTGTTTGCAAATCGCAATCAAAGCAGGACATTGCACCAATAAATGTTTCAATGTTTCAGGTTCACATTCATTTAAACAGTACCGGCAATGTATTAACTTTTTAGAAATTATTCTCCTTCACACCAATACATCGCGCGTATGCCACAAATTAAGCCTAAAACGCATGTACTGACATCGAATGCGTGGTGAGGGACATTTAATCAGATATTCAGCCATTTGTCTATACCTTTTTGTCCCAAACAATGATGTAGCGAAGTCCTTATATTGAGCACAGTTCTCCACATTCTGAATCCAATGAAATTGGTAGAGTTTGATTTTTGCTCGCTCAGGGTTGTTCATTAACAATTCCAAATCAATACATACTTCTGTCATAGCATTGCATGTTATTTTACACCAGGTTTTTGATAGTGTGTTGCAGTTTGATAGTAGATGTTTGGCTGCTATGCTCAAGACATTGTGCATTTGAGTGCTCAGTATACATTTGCGTAACAAGGAACACATTTTCCATAACAATTGAGAATACAGAGAGAGTGACCCAAGTTCGTATCTGATCAGGGGTAGAGGGGTGCAGTTGGGTAAATTCAATACTTTCTTCCAAAAACTGGCTTCCCGTTTATTCCACTCCTCTTTTTTTATAACACAAAAGTCCTCCATTCCATATATTAAAATGGGTGTTACTTTCATTTGATAAAATGACAGAACATGCTTAAGTGAACATTTCCCAAACCTGTATGCTAATATTTTAGCTTGTGATGTTAAAGCTCGTAGTTTAAATCTGTGGTGGATTTAGTCAATTGTATTTGAAAACACTATGCCTAGATATGTGTGACGATCAACCACAGTCAAACCTGTATTTTGAATTCTCCATGGGCCTTCTTGTTTTCTTTTTTTTTAGATGGTGATCATGTTATTCTTTTTGGTGGATGCATCTAGAGCTTGTAGCATGTTTTGCAGCCCACTAGGGGTTTGAGACATAATTACCAAATCGTCGGCATAGAGTAGATATTTTATTTTTTGGTTGCCTAACAGATGATACTAGTGAATATGTCACCCATATCCAGGATGAAAAAATTAAACAAAAATGATGCAAGAGAACATCCTTGTTTCAGACCTCTCTTCGTAGCTATCATTGCTGATAAGTGGCCCCCATATGTTAGACGTACTTGCAGTGTAGTATTCGTGTGGAGTAGCATGACCAAGGTTAATATGGAAACAGGACACTTATGTTTTTTCAATTTGTTGTATAGCACAGTTCTGTCAATCAAGTCAAATGCTGCCTGAAAATCGATAAATGCCAGGTATAATGTTTGGGCCTTTTCTGCGTATTGTTGTTTTATCAAGTTTAGGCATAAGATATCTGGCACTGTGCCCAACCCCGACACAAAACCTCCTTGAAATGGATCATTTAAATGCTGGGCTGTAGTCCATTTATTTAGTTCTTTCAATAAAAGTCTTCCATAGATTTTGCCAGGGACGTCAAGCAGTGAAATGGGTCGATAACTAGTCGGCAGTTGACAATCTCCCTTTTTAAATAGGGGCACAGTTATGGCATGAGTCCAGCTATTTGGGATCACTTGCTCTTGATTTATAGCTATGAAAATGTTGTACAATATAGATGCCCAAAGTTCTGGTTGCGATTTCAGCTGGTAGTTGGATAACCCATCAGGGCCAGACACCTTTGAGTTGCTTGCTGATTTAATCAAGAGCCATATATCCTCTTGATCAAATTCTAAGTTTAATTTTTGCATAGACTTGTTACCCTCGGGACATCCACTACCCTGTGGAGCAGCATAAGGTTTTGTTGTATAGCACAGTTCTGTCAATTGTTGTAAAGTGCTGTACCCATTTTTGTTCGTTGACTGCATTTGCTTGAATTGCTACCTGTGAGCCAACCGTTGCTTGATTGATGATTGACCACATTTTTGCTGTATTTTTGGCGGCTAAGATGCTCAGCATGTTTGCACCATCATTTTGATACAGTTGGGCTCGATGTTGTCTTACCCAATTTACATATTGATTTTTAGCCTTCCTGAGTTGAAGTACCTTCTGGTCCGGAGGGTTACTAGCTATGCGCCTCATTTCGCCTCGATATGCTCTTTTTCTCAATTTCAATTCTGGAGCAAATGAATGTAAATGAGGTTTGGCCATTGATTCAACATATGTTGATTTGGGCTGCTGGAAAAGTTGCCTTACATTACTATATTCCGTTCCCAGATAACCCCTGCTACCCACTTCCATAGAGAGCAAATTTATCAGAAATTAGTTGAAATGCTGTAAACTCTCCTCAGACCATCTAAGGCGATTCATCCCAGGATTGACACATAGGTGGTTTCCTTGCTGAGTATTATTACAGATTGTTTTTTGATACTCGTTCTCCCAAGTCATTGCCAAAATATTGTGGTCACTTTTTTCTGAGTGCAGCACCTCAAAGCCTACTACAGCTGGAAGTAAGTTCTCATTTACATATATGTAATCAAGTATGGAGTGGTTGCTCCCTCGTTTCCACGTGGCATGAGGCGGCGTATCTGTTTTGAATGCACCATTAAGCATATGGAGATTTCGATGTTTCGTAAATAACTTCCATCTGTGTATTTTAAGTGGCCTTCCGCTCTCCACCATAGGACTCAGTCAGCTTTCAGGCCTTCCTAGTGTAGAGGAGCAGCTGAATGCCTCTTCAGGAAGTCCTACCCCCATACTTCCTATATGTTGGAAGCCAGAAATCGCGACATGCACAAAACCAGTGATTGTGCCTATTTCATGGAGAACCTTTGAGAAAAGGTGCCCATTGAGAAACCTCTATATGATGTATGCCTGTAGAGATGACAATCTCTTGTAGGAAATCCCCAAAGGAATATGACAATGAGAGAAGGAGAAGTTGGTGACGTCACAAGAAGTGATCGTGATGCACTGAGAAGAGCGGCTAAAGAAAAGGATGTATGGACTGTATAGAATCTGATGACGAAATAAAGAATCGAGTAAACTTTCATATGCGGAATGACACGTGTGAAGAACACTGCAGAAAATGCAAGCCGTTTAATAACTGTACAGATGCAGCAACGTAAG
Organism: Ambystoma mexicanum; assembly: GCF_040938575.1. Classification (NCBI taxonomy): domain Eukaryota; kingdom Metazoa; phylum Chordata; class Amphibia; order Caudata; family Ambystomatidae; genus Ambystoma; species Ambystoma mexicanum. The sequence continues at coordinate 1,637,265,498 of NC_090932.1, forward strand.
TAGACTAAGTGATCTTAAAGGCTAGCTATACGTAGTGGATAGACTGCAGGCGGTGCCGCCATTATATAGAATCTGGACATCACTGTCACATATTTAGTAAGCTCAGACCATCGGAAAGCTGTGTCGCAGCAACATGAAGCTGAGAGCATGGAAAGGCCTGGACTGTCACCACCTGCATGGTCCTTTGGATCTAAAAGGCAGAAGGTTGAGGGGGCTGAAAGTTGGTAGGACTGAGCAGGTGGGAAGGAGACCACACTGTTTTTCCTTTTCATGTTTTGTTACTATTTCTAATGTTTTTCTTTGCCTTCATGCCCCCATCATGCCTTGCTAAGGCATGTTATGCCTTGCTATATGTGGCGTGACTGGTTGCGCCCTTTGCCCACTGGCTCACCCCCTGACTTTCTTCTTTATGCTTTACTGATTGCAGGAGGTCCACTGGGATGCCGCCTTGGGGTATTTGCTGTCATGTGTCCCACTGTAACGTTGCTCCTGGGGGTCCCACTTTAACGTTGCTCCTGGGGGTCCCACTGTAAATGTGCTCATCTGAGCTTTAGCTCCCTGGTCTCCCACAGTGATAGTGCCCCCTGGTGACCGATGTAAATAGTGTAAGCTCACATTGCTATTTCTTTTCTGGAATCTGTATCATATGCCCTGTTCGGTGCCCTGGGAAGACTACAGGTGGACGTGCCGGCTGGATTCCCTGATTTAGGGATCCTGTGAGGCCTCAGCGTGGATGATGAATCCACAGTCACTCAACGAGACAATGGCCAGGATTCCGCAACACGGCATGTTGGACCACGATGACTTGCCTCCCCCATTTGACTGCATTGCTAAACGTGTGTCACCAACCACCAAACAAGCTGGTCCAGCATCCTCAACCCAAGAGTTCCCTCATTCTAATCCACAGCCTAGCCTAATACCCTGTGAAAAGCATGAGAGCGAAGCGTAAGTGGAGTGTACACACAGTGTCGGCAGAGGAGTGCCCATCACTGGTGCCACACAGACACCACAGCTCATGAAACCAACGGTGGATCCACCGCTCATCTCCATGATTGGCCCATTGGCAGCGTATAAGGAGAAGTTGTATCTGCGGGCAAAGGGTCTTGGTCAACTCCTGAGGCCATTTCTCTAACCTTTGGCTCAGCACGTAGCATTCCCAATCCTGGGTGGGAAGCTGGAGTCCAGAATTCCTAGAGTGTCTATTCCATGGGAAGTCATTGGTGAGGACTATTTGGGCTGCTTTAACTGTTGGCTCATCCATTAAGAGGTTTGATCCCCCATAATGCTGCTTTTAGTTATGGAAGGCCCGTTGTTGACATATATATAACATTATAATATTATATAAGAAGACTATACTGGTAGATATCATTCAGTAAAGGTGGGTGCGGCAGGTGGGATCCGAACAACTTGGCCAAGTGGCTGGCACAAGCTCGACCACAGTTTTAGCTTATTTTGGCATTGCCATGAAACCATACACAATTTAAAAATAGCGATTATCAATCCCCCAACTACAAAAAACACATAGCATGCAATCAATGACATTGTTTCCATAAGTTTACATCATTTCCAATTGGTATTCCCCTGCAGGTATGTTCATATATTGAGCTGAGGCAACAGAAATATACGACTCCCTTACTACTGGTTGGTCAAGAGAACTTCTGATTTCCTCTGCCACTACCAAATACAGGGTGATCGCTTTAAGCTGATCCCACTTATTTACATCTTAAGCTGATCCCAGTTATTTACATCTTAAGCTGATCTCAGTTATTTACATCTTAAGCTGATCCTAGTTATTTCCATCTTAAACTGATCCCAGTTATTTACATCTTAAGCTGATCCCAGTTATTTACATCTTAAATTGATCCTAGTTATTTACATCTTAAGCTGATCTCAGTTATTTACATCTTAAGCTGATCCTAGTTATTTCCATCTTAAACTGATCCCAGTTATTTACATCTTAAGCGGATCCCAGTTATTTACATCTTAAATTGATCCTAGTTATTTACATTTTAAGCTGATCCCAGTTATTTACATCTTATGCTGGTCCCAGTTATTTACAGCCTTGCACAAAGCTACTGTTTGCCTTACATTTCTTAATCCTCTTTCCTTAGACAAATGTTTGTTCCCTGGATCCCGTAGCCTTATTATAAAGCGGATGCGACCTAAGATGTGGGCTACCGTGTCTCCGTGCAGTAAACAGGACTTGCAGACCCATTTCTCCCCACCTTGAAGTCAAGGCTTGAATAGGAAAAATCCCTGGCCTCCGTGTCAGTAGCAGGTAAGGTTTGTTGGTTTCCAAAAAATCAAGGTTTAAGGTCCAGGTGATCTCTTGACCTGTGAGATCGTCCAGGTCTCATACATAGTCCGCGCCTCATATGTTTCTTTCAGTAGAGATTTGGCATCCACTCCGTAGCAACAGGGATTATCCCACAGCTTCATTAGACGGACAACACCGAGCATTGATCTCAGATCCTGAAACCATGATGTATCTCACACAAGAACCACCGTCGGGAGGTCTTCGACGGATTTATAGGAAACCTTGTGATCTTCACAATTCCATACCTTTAGACAATATATAAAGTGTTTTAAACTCAGGTTATGGGAAATTTCATTTAAGGCCAACTCCATCCTAACTGGTAGTGACCGGAAACTGAATAGGAGCCCTAATAATTTCTTTAAGATTGTATGTTCTGTAATTCAGAGCCACACATGGGAGTGGATATTGCTTGTACCACATAAACCTCCAAACCACTCCATAGTACTCTCTCTGTGTTCTGTGTAGCATACTTCACCCCGCTTCTCCCCTATGTGCTCAGGCATGACTGTGTTCGTCTATTTGTGGGTTGCAATTGATTGACTTTTCAATTTTAATGCCAAAGTAACCAGATGTTTCAACAATTTCTATAACTTTCCCGTCAACTTCGAACCGGTACTGGGGCACCCAGCTTCCCCTCTGCGGTTGGCAGGCCATAACCTCTGTTTTGGTGTTATTCAGTTGTAGGCCTCTCTGTGCGGCCAAATTACTGAAGGTTATAATTTAGCGCTGTGACCCCATCAGCGTTTTCGAATGGCATTATCGGCAAAGATGTGGGCTGCCAGCTGGTGCCCAGGGGTGGACTGGCCTATAGGGCACTCTGGAAATTTCCCAGTAGGCCTCCGAACCCAGGATCTCTTTTGTGTAGTATTTCCAAATGTTCTCATAGGAAAAGGGTTGGGCTTGCTCAAAATGTGTAGTATGGGGCCACTTTGAACATTATTTCCAAAGCCTCTTTTGGTTCCTAGTCCAGCCCTGCTCATGTCCCCCCAGACTGGGTCAATCCTCATCCAATGTTGCAAAATTACCAATCAGCAACAACAACTTGTGTATGTCGCTCCAGCCCGCTACTCACAGTCCTGCTTAAGGTTTCTAACGACGTGATTAGGCGGGAGATCGCGTGCAACCTTTTTTATAGATTGGAATCAAAAGTTCCACTTGCCAACTACGTGGGAACGTCCCCAGCAAGAGGAGCTCAATATAAAATGTTAAAATGGGATGCATATCTCTGACAGTTCTTTAACAATAAAAATTGGGATACAACCGGGCCCTTCTGCTTTTTCCATTGTTAAGTTGGCAAACCTAGCGAGCCCTCAGATGCTGTCAAAGGACCCGGACATATAGTAGAAGTACTATACTGTGTTAATGTACTGTTAGGGAATAATTCTCTCAAAATATCAACATCACAAGTCCGGCGGCCGGGAAGTCAGGCGCCGGTAGTTTCGTTAATCCCCATTCCCATAGAAGAGTCCCATATATGGGAGTGGGGACAGGGAAGCACTGGCCCTGTTGCTAACGGTGCCGGTGCTTCCATGACGGCTTTGCCTGGCATGACCGCTGTGCTGGGTGAGCTTACCGGCACCCTCATTTCCAGACCAGCAAACTTGTAATGAACCCCATGGTCTAAGAATGCCATCATCTGCTCTTCTGTTATGGGGGGAGCAGGACTCCCGTTGAGTTGGCGTATGATTAGGAGTTTCTCTGCCTCCAGGTGTTCAGGGTTGGTCGACCCAAGGTGTGGCATCTCTATGGGCAGAGTCTCTTGATGCCCCTTTGGTGGCGGCCACCTGGGTATCCTTTGGTGCCTTTGCGATGTGTTACCAGTTTCTGGGCGGGTTCTCTGGGGAAGACCTCTGGCTGCGATTCAGCCGTGAGGATTCCTACTTGCACTTGAATATGACGAGGGAAGGACCTTGGGGTAATTCCCAGATTACATATGGTAATCCCCATTACACAGGACCAGCTCTCCCTCACAGTAGTACCCACTCCCTTCCAACAGTCTCTTGAGGCTGTCGTGCCTTCATTGTTATCTTTGCTATAACAGCATGAATCAGGCGAGCTTCTAGATACAGCAGGCAAGCCCTGTGTACTAAGTATTGTAGAAACAAATTAGGCTGTCTGTAATTGGGATTACCATATGTAATCCAGGGATTACTTTGGCAAACACATGCAAACATGCCCATAAAACCAAGAAAAGAATAGATTATCTACACATCCGTTTTTGATACTAACACATGTGAGTGTGTATGTGCGCGCGCGTGAGTACCTGTGTGCGTGTGTGCGTGTGGGAAGGCGTCCGCGTGACTGCGTGTGTGCATGTGTACAGCTAGAAGGATAGCTCAGCTACAGGAGGGGCGCCTAGTCAACCTCATCTCAAGCAGAGCTCAACCCCAGCTGACGTCTAATCATCCCCCACTGGTCTATAAAATGAGTGTCAATTTCATTGCCTAATAATGATTTTACCTTTCTATAGCACTTTGAAGTTTAAAATAAAGAAGCACTTTAAAAATGAACACCAATGCGTTCCTCATTTACGCAGGCAGTGGTAGAAGTGTACCGAATTGGGGCCTCGGCGGAGGATGAAGTAGGCGGGAGCACAGTACAACATGTGACAATTGCGCGGGCTGTGGCGGGTTGACAGCCAAGTGGGTGCATCGGACGAAAGAGGGTGGTGCCCCTGTATTGGTTTTCTTGTTTCCCCCTCAGTCGGTCAGTCAGTGGATCATTTATATATTGGACCTCATCACGAGTTGGGCATTATCCCCTAAATGTGGAAGTAACGGTGATACTGTCGCATTTAAAGGTCCACCGAATCACGAGTTTGACGTTTGGGGGTAAGCGCGCCGGAAAAATGCTGATTTTCAGCTGGCGGTAATTGCACCAAAAAATCCCCATTGGGTTTGATGGACCCAAGGGGGAATAACCTTTACCGCCCAACCCGTGGTCTGGCTGTAACGCAAATAAAGTTTGGCGGTACTAACTTGTGATAAGGCCATTGTCTAGACTCACTGATTGTGTCTCCACTGCGGTACTAACTTGTGACAAGGCCATTGTCTAGACTCACTGATTGTGTCTCCACTGCGGTACTAACTTGTGACAAGGCCATTGTCTAGACTCACTGATTGTGTCTCCACTGCGGTACTAACTTGTGACAAGGCCATTGTCTAGACTCACTGATTGTGTCTCCACTGCGGTACTAACTTGTGACAAGGCCATTGTCTAGACTCACTGATTGTGTCTCCACTGCGGTACTAACTTGTGACAAGGCCATTGTCTAGACTCACTGATTGTGTCTCCACTGCGGTACTAACTTGTGACAAGGCCATTGTCTAGACTCACTGATTGTGTCTCCACTGCGGTACTAACTTGTGACAAGGCCATTGTCTAGACTCACTGATTGTGTCTCCACTGCGGTACTAACTTGTGACAAGGCCATTGTCTAGACTCACTGATTGTGTCTCCACTGCGGTACTAACTTGTGACAAGGCCATTGTCTAGACTCACTGATTGTGTCTCCACTAGAACTCATATCTAGCATCCTACCTGAACAGATGCTGCTTCAAAACAGGGGCCTGGAACTAGAAAAAGCTTGTGTTGTCGGGAATGGAATTTGGTAACTTACTCCAAATCCCGGGCCCAAATAATGCAAGTCTTATCTCCTCTAGCACGCCAAATAGTCTGTAATCCTACACAGACCCACGGTTCGATCCTGGCATATGCCGGGTGATGCTCCGCTGGAGGTAGGGGGCAGCACCCCCATAGATGCATTGGAAAAGGATGCAAAGAGTGTTAAGCTGAATGTTACACTCCCATGGTAGCCCCACCCAGTTTCTTTGAAGAACTTGGGCATGATCACGTTTCCCCCCTCCAGAAACGAATCTGTTTTGAGCCACCTGGAGTCTGCTAACGAGTGTCAGTTAAGTGGCCCCCAGGAGTGCATTGCAACCGTCCAAGCAACTATTCACTGAGGCTCCAACTACAACTTCACACATGCCCAGGGCCTGAATGGACGCTTCGGCTGATACCACTTGATGATAAAAAGGAACCCCAGCCCCCCCACGCGAGTGTCAGATCATTATAAACTCTATGGACTTTGGAGTTAGCGGGACCTCCTCCATCTTCTCTTGGCTAAGATGAAGCCAGCTGGAATGCCTCCAGGCTTTGCCATTTAGACTTCACCGAGGTACTGTCCGATTTCAGTTTAGCTGCAAGTGCTACAAGATAGTGAAGTGAAGAGGTATGCTTTAACTCCTGACAGTTCCGTAAAACTGAATATGGATGCAAAAAGCAGTGGAACTCTTAACAGTAAAAAAGTCAAAGTAGTGGAACTCCACCCCTGACTGTTCCCTCTCACTTCGATCACTGTCAGCAGAAGATTGTTCTTCCATTGACGCAAAATCACTTTTTGGCGAGCAACAAAGACTCTTGATACCCATTTCCTTGTTATGTATGCTTCATTGCACACAATCATTTGATGTCTGATCTGGAATGGGTTGCCATGGAGAAATGCAATCCCACTGTCAAGTTCTTCCAAAAGTGTGCAACTTTACGGCAAGACCTGACAATGCACACACGCTATAGAAATGTGCTGCCGTGGGCATTGACTCCTGTGTTTATCTGAGAATACAGACTTATATGAGACAAGAAACAGATACAGAGGGCGAGGGAGCATGTCAAAATGTAGCAATGAGAAAGATTAACCACACCAACATTCCAGGGGAGGGAGAAAGTGGCAAAGAAAGACATTAAGGGATAAAAGGAGTGATTCCAGCTTAACATCTGAAAGCTTATGAGGTCAGGCCAGAACATTCTGGCACAAGATGAATCCGGAAGTGTCATGGGATCACCCGCCTCGCGAGCTCTGGTGCCCAGATGCAGCCTAAAACCACACGGGGGCAATCCATCCCCAGAGGCCGGCGATCCATTTCAGCCGACAGGTGCCGCATCAAGGCCTGGCCCGCTGCGCTGTTGATGTTCATTTAGTTCTTAGCAACCTGCGGCGTTCTACTCCCCGTATATTCGGGGTTCGCTGTTGTGATAAACGCAGGGGGGTTCAACATTTTAAGCAGGCGGTGCTGCACCAGGCGTTAGCCACTGAACTAGGTGTCATGGAAGACATGAACAACTCAGCCAGGGACAGCACCAGGGCCTTTCAAAATGTTGAGTTCAAATTGAGCTGGCGTCTGAGGGGGGGGGGGGGGCAAAACTGTAACTCTGTGTTGGCAGTCTTATCATAAAGCTAAACACTTCTTTAATTCAGTGCATCAAGGGCCCGATTCATGGAATAGTGCACAGAGATACCGCAAGGCCCGCGCGCCGAGAGCCCGCGCACAGAGGTTTCTCTGCACGCTCACATATTCATGGAATTGTTAGTGCAAAGTAACCACATACACAAATCGTGGCCGGAACGCCCCCGACACCCCCACGCAAAGCAAAAACAGCCAGAAACACCTACCTTTGCATGCTCCTCGGGTGCGAATACATGCACCCTTAAATCAGTGCGTGGGGTCCCACCCCGCAAGCAGACCTGCATCTCAGGGAACCTGCGCGGGTTGCCCCATAACTGTTACCGGCACCCTGACAACATGCATACAATTTTTCATAACTCGGGTAAAACTCTGAATATCTGCGTGCATACCCACGTAAACTATTCCTGCACCCCACTATACTGCGTATGCGCACCCCTAAGTTGAATCGAAGCCGGGCTGCATCCAGGCACCCCTAAATCTGACACCCGATCTTACCTCTGTGCAGTGAAACCCTATGCACAAGTATCTGTATGCCGGCCTTCAGGTGGCAAATACAATGGGGGCATTGCGTGGCCATTTCCCTGCCGAAAGGTTGTGTGGTCGGATCCATGAATACATATTGTTCCACGCAATAGTGGGCGTGCGATGGACGAGAAGAGATGTGCCTAGCCTGCGCAAATTCCCGCAAAGTACAAAAAAGTGCTGCGCAGTCGATTCCATGAATCGACAAATGAGATTTTACACATAGTTTTGCACGCAAAGGCCCTACTTGCAGCACAAATAATTCCATGAATCGGGCCCTAAATGCACGCTTAGCAGTGCGCAAGTTACAGGCTGCCTTTGCTGGTGCCCTTAGGTCATCCACTCCCTCTGTCCACTCAGTCCGGCCTTGCAGTATCCAGCAGCGCGCTAGTTCTTATCACCTTGTTGCATTTCTACTGTGTTATTTATTAATTTTATTTCATTTGAATGTGTGTACAGCTCTGGCCCAACCCAGAAGGCCTTGGAGCGTCTTACAAGGTTCAAAAGTTGAAATGATGGGAGATGAAACAGAAGTTACACCAATGTTTTCAGGATAGGATAGGATGATTAGGATAGACAAGTAGTAGCAGGGGAGATGGGGGCGGGGTTATGTGTGGGAAACAGGTATGTATTGGGGCTCTTTCTGAAAGTGGTAGTGAAGGGTGTAGTGCAGATGTGAAGAGGTAGGGTGTCCGGGGGGCCCATTGGGTAAATCCATGTTTTGTGTGCATGTTATTTTGCTGAGTGGAATGAGTAGTAGCGCCTGGTTCGCTTGATTGGTGTTTGTGTGGGTGATGGGCTTGAGTTTGTCATGAAGGCAAGATGGAGTTTTGAGATAGATGGCTTTGAATCCAATGCAGAGACCTTTGAAGGCAATTCTTTATGGTACAGGGAGCTAATGTAGCTGACTGAGAGCTCGGTGGACGTGTGAATGTTTTGGTCGGTGAAGGATGAGTCTGGCTGCTGGGTTCTGTTTGTCTTGCATGGGGTCTTGGGTGCTGCTGGGGAGTCCATTGAGGAGAGCATTACCGTAGTCCAGCTTGGACTGAGCCAATGCTTGGACTGTGGTGCAGAAGTTTGTGGGAGGAAGAATGTGTCTGATCTTTCATCGGAGGTGTGGTTGTAGAATGCATGTTTTTGTAATGGCAGCTAGGTGCTGTGGGAAGGGACGTTTGGGGTGAATGGTGAAGCCAAGGCATGTGGCAGGTGGGGAGAGGGATATGTGTGGGGTTGTCTTTGGCAAGTTCTTTGATTCAGTGGCCTAGGTAGGATTGGTGCCGGCGGTGGGGGGCCATATGACGAGGTATTCCATCATGGAAGGGTTGAACTTGAGTAAGTGGCTGGCCGTCCAGGTAGTGATGGTGCATAGACAGCTTTGGAGGGTGTGAAGTTGTGAAGGGGATTATATTTGGAAGCGTGTTCGTACATCTGAGTATTAGGGGAAATTGACTTTGCAGTTGCTAAGGGTCCGTCCGAAAGATTCCACATATAGGTTGAAGAGGAGTGGCGGCATAGAGGGGCCTTGTGGGACTCCCTAGTTGACTGTGGTGGGGTTGGGTGAACATGGGGGCCTGGAGACAAAGTGTGTCCTGTCAGTGAAGAAGGAGGTGAACCAGCCGAGGACAGTGCCTGAGAGTTTAATCCTGTGGCACAGGATGTTGAGTAGAATAGTGCAATCAACTGTGTCGAAAGCTGCTTGTAGAAAGAGGTTGTAGAGGAGCAGATGGATGCATTTCCCCTGCCTCCCACCCCCTCGCCACCGTCATGCTGGAATAGCAGGAGAAGGGCTATATGTGCAACCCCATGTGTTATGCCTATACCGCTTCTAGTGTATGAGAGAAGACATGCATTTAGACAGCCGTACCGAATGTACCATTGCACTGAAAGGGTGGAAGGATGCCGTATGGAAGGTGTCAGCACGCACCATTGGACATTTTGAAGGGCTGAGTGAAATCTGACAAGGGAAGAATGATGTCATGGAAAGGATCTATGAAGTCATGCTGAATCGATAAGAAAATACTTAAGGGTGACAATGTAACTGAAGCGACAAGAGAAACATGTATGAAACAATAAAGTAATCATGTTCGCCAAAGAAGACAAAGTAACTTGCCGGCCAATAAGTGTACATATGCAGTAATGCAAGGTAGAAAAGATACATAGAACGTTGCTACAGAGGAATATATAACGTGGCTAGGTCGGCCATTATTGGAAAATGGATGCCGGCTTGTGTAAATATTCAATTCAACTACCTCAGGAGCAGATCAGGGTTGCAGAGTCAGAAGACGCTGGAAGAACAGCTTTGTGTGCAAAACAAAGAGTAGTCCATGTTGGCTTGGGATCAAGGAAGCTATTTTTAAGGAATAGCTGCAAAGCAAGAAGGGAGGCAGACGGATGAGTCATGGATGTAGGACATATTTGTCTAGGATAAAAAGAGAACAAAACATTTGCAAGAGCCAAGTATTGGACAATTAAAAGTGTATAAAGTCTATGCAAGGTAGAGTGAGAAAGTCTCTAGAGGCCAAGAGGAGTAAATGAGAGGCTGAAATTGACAAATTCATGGTCTCTTCACATGTGAATCAGAAGTTGAAAACAAGGGCTATTAATTAAGCCTTGAATGAAGATAGTGATGTGCTCTCACTTCCTTGAATGTCCTAGAACAGAGAACAGGCTACAAGGTCAACTACAGAAGGCAAACTTTGGCTCATGGCCGGTCTGATGAGAGAAGATGGACTAATTGGGAAAGTGAGGCGTAATCTGACATGATCCAAGCACCTGAGTTTTGGTTTCCTTATGTGCTGCGAGCCTAGTCCAAAGTCCAAGGTTGGGTGATAATGTCAACCAATCAGTGGGTCTATGGGGCAACCTGCTCTACAATGATGCATAGACCAATCTGCTGCCATTTTGTTTCCAATAATCAACATTATATGTATTTAGAGGTCGTTTGAGGGTTGTTTTACAGATAAGAGACAGTCAATTAAGTACTAACCCGTATATATTCTATAAGGGGATATGTTTCCCTATTCCAATCCCTCCTGCTAATACGTTTTATGGTTTTCCATGTAAAATGATGTCATAGATGACGCATATTGGGATATAAGACCTCTGTGTAATCAAGTTTATGTGTGAGTGTGCAAGCATCTGTCTGATGTTTGCCAGTTGACCCAGCTTAATTTACCTGAGAATAAGCAGTATTTTGCCATATTCCTTGAGTCTGTCCAGTTATTTGGTCTGAGATCTTTATTGGAAAAAATCCATCTAGCATAAGAGACGCTTCCAGGTGCTAGAGCACAAGGTCGAGGAGTACGAGTAGTGCTCAGTGTCCTTTGTCTATGATGTTGTGGAAGTCATTGAGGATGTGAAGTGTAGAAGGCTCGAACTATGTTTTAACTACAATAGCACATTAAACGAAGTTTAAAGGATTTTTCGGAACTGGCCATTTACACTTTTCAGCTGCTGGCTGGCTACCTTTTATTGTTCTGCCATGCAGAAGCCAATTACCCTGTCCCGTGATAATATGCAACTGCTCACCCTCTCCCTCCAAGGAGGGGTTGATGGTATGCACCTATCTCCATCATAAACAACTCCTTCAGATGCAGGATGTCTTTGCCATGATGCAAGTGCCACGCGGGTCATTACTGTTCCGCAACTTGCCGCGGGGCAGTTCACCATGCATCTGGGGAGGTGACTGAGGGTGTGTCTTGGGGGGGGCAGAATAATAGGAGGGAAGTTGGGCAGGAAGGAGGTGTTTGTTTGGGGGTTGGATGATATTATACAAGCATGTATAAGAGAGGGGTGTGTTGTACAAACGGCGCTACACAGGCGGAGTATCAACAGGGGTATTGACCAATAGGGACTGTGGCAGATATCTCACATGGTATTATGTTTCAAGACCATGACAAACTCAGCAGCCATCTTAGAGGGGAGTAACTACATTTAAAAGCACTGGCTGATGCTTAGCACTCTTCATTTTTGTATAGGTTTCTAAGCATATTCAACTATAGTTTCCATCCATGACTGTAGGGTCACCTGTAAATAGCAACCATTTAAACAAATCAGTGTGTCCATAATGAACTGCATTGACTGGAATCAAAATCTAGACTCACTTGAACCTGATACTTCTAAATATATATGCATATTTGGCAACCCCTGCATTTTGAACGCAACCTAATAATGATCATTCCTCTAGATCATTAAGGCCACCCTCAAACATATTTAGGAGGTAAATCCACAAGTGTTGCTGACTGTACAATGTCTCTTCAGGTGAGCACCCACTTGTAGGTGTTCTGCATGTTCTCAATTGCCCACACTCTAAGGTCTTCAAGGCCGCGCCCAGGTTCCAATAACTGTTGGCCCATTGGGGGTAAATATGATCTTATTCTTAGCTTAGATTTGTGTTCAATATTTCTCTTGTTCATGTCTCCCCCTATTTTTCCTACATTCAATTTTGAACCCGGGCATTGTGCTACATGGATTCCATTTGTACTCTTGCATGTAGTTTGTGACTACCAAATCCAGTACTTTCCTTAATGTTTTAGGCATTCACTTCTTGATGTAAATCTACATGCACTGCAGATGCCACGTGGATTGCGTCCAACAATTGATGGCAAGGCCCAAAAGATTAGTTACCTGTTGGTTGAGACAATGCTTGTTTTAAACGTTCTCTTTTCCTGAAAGCAAAACTTCAAGGATGAAGTTTCACTTGATTGCAATATGTCAATTTTTTCTTTTTATTAGGCTTTTAGTGTCATTACTGTTATGTTATGTTATTTTGCATTTATATAGCGCCTTATGTACCATTGGTATAGTCTCAAGGCGCTGGTAGGTTGAACACCCTCGACAACTGAAGTTCAAGTCACTAGAGAGAATACAGAGAGTCATAAGCTGCGTGTGAGCACCGTATATGTGTGTTCAGCTGGTGTGGCAATAAAGTGATAGCTGCTTCATAGCGGTAGGGGTGGTGGTTGAGAGATCAAGCATATGTGTTAGTTCTGGCCGGTTGTTATCCAGACCGATTCTGGCTGCGTTAGGCCTGAGGAGGACACCTAGGCTGGAGGGTGTGTAACCAGCTGTGTTTAGTTAGGGTGATGGGCGGTATGGGACAAGTGATGGTATGAGAACAGTTATACCGAATGGTGTCATAGTATCACTGTGCTCTAGTTGAGTGGTGGTGTAAAGAGATTAAGCGTGGGGTGTGATATGGTGGTTTATTTTAGGTGGTTGAGATCGCGCCCATTCCAATAGTTCCATATACTCCATCCGTTCCATGTGCTCGGACTGTTCCATCCACATATTTCACCCGTTCCATCCACATGTTTCACCCGTTCCGTCTACAATACTCCACCCGTTCGATCCGTTCCATGTACTTGGACTCTTCCATCCACATATTTCACCCGTTCCATCCACATGTTTCACCCGTTCCGCCTACGATACTTCACCCGTTCCATCCACATACTTTGCCCATTCCATCCACATACTTCGCCTATTCCATCCACATACTGCATTCGTTCCATCCATATACTTCACCCATTCCATCCATATACATCACCCGTTCCATCCATATAGTTTACCTGTTCCATTCACATACTTCACTCATTCCAACCACATGCTTCACCCATTCCATCCACATACATCACCCGTTCCATCCACATACATCACCCATTCCATCCATATAGTTCACCTATTCCATTCACATACTTCACTCGTTCCATCCACATGCTTCATCTTTTCCATCTACATACTACACTCTTTCCTTCCGCATATTGCACCCTTTCCATCCTGTTCACCCATTCTACCCCGGTCATCCGTTCCACCTAGTTCATCTGCTCCACCGAGTTCATCTGTTCCACCCAGTTCATCCGTTCCGCCCAGTTCATCCGTTCCGCCCAGCTCGTCTGTTGCACCCAGTTCATCTGTTCCACTCACATATTTCACCCGTTCCAACCTCATACTTCGTCCGTTCCAAACACATTTTCATTTGATCCATCGATTTCACCCGTTCAATCCACATACTTCAATCGTTCTACTCAATAAATTCAACCCATTTTGTCCATTTAGGTGCTTCTTATAAGTGGAATTCAGGAGGACCTTTAAGTGCAGTTTTTATACAGGTATGCTATAGCCTAAATTTTCTATATCCAGTTTTCAAATGCAATTATGCCACAGATAAGCTATAGGGTAGACATTCTAAATGCAATTATGACACGGATAAGCTATAGAACAGACTCTCTAGACTTTGGTACAGTGGCGCTATTAGGGACGTTGTCTAATTCCGCTATTCTAAAGTGGTGTTGTTATATACACTTCTAAATTCAACTTTGTCCCGAGATGACATTGGGCATACTTCTAAGTTCAATCAAGGCACGCTATTAGCGATATTAGGGACACAAAGTGGGTATTAGGCAACCAAATTGAAATTTGCACAGAGAGGAATATTGTGCACACTTCTAAGTTCACCTTTGCATAGATATGATTTTAGGCACACTTCTATATTCAGCTTTGCACAGAGAGGGTATTAGGCATAGTTCTAGATTTGACTTTGCACAGAGAGGATATTAGGCACACTACTAAATTTAAGCAGGGCACACTATTAGGCACACTTCAAAATTCGACTTTGCACAGAGAGGATATTAGGCACACTACTAAATTTAACCAGGGCACACTATTAGGCACGCTTCTAAATTCGATTTTGCACAGAGAGGATCTTATGCACACTTTTAAAGTCAACCAGGGCACGGTATTCGGCACCCTTCTAAAGTCAACCAGGACACACTATTAGACACACTTCTAGGTTCAACCAGGACACACTATTAGACACACTTCTAGGTTCAACTTTGCACACACAGGATACTAGGCACACTTCTAAAGTCAACCAGGACACACTATTAGGCACACTTCTAGGTTCAACTTTGCGCACACAGGATACTAGGCACACTTCTAAAGTCAACCACGACCCGCTATTAGGCACACTTCCAGGTTCAACTTTGCACACACAGGATACTAGGCACACTTCTAGGGTCAATCAGGACACGCTATTAGGCACACTTCAAAATTCAACTTTGCACAGAGAGGATATTAGGCACGTTTCTAAATTTGATTTTGATCAGAGAGGAACATATGCACACTGTTAAGGAGAATTCTCTGTAAAGGCTAATTTCCCAAACCTAGTGAGTCCCCCAGCAGCTTTGCTGGATTTTTGGGGTTTATTTTTTCTCCTGCTAAGAGTGAGACTCTTTTTACTCCCACTCTTAGACGTGATTTGAGGTGTTCCTTTGTCTTTCCATGTGTTTTATGGGCTACGGGGTCTTTTACTCCATAGGGTCGCATGTGTTTTGTATGTGGGTTACACAGCACCCTCCGTGTCGTAACCCAGGGGTGTCATAGCGACCCCCAAACATAGACTCCATACCCTGGGACTGACTACTGTGTCCCAGGGCAGGTAAAATCACCATTGGCTTTACTAGTCCCAAATTATGAACAGAAACCAGTACAAACCATCATATTAAATGGTCTGGGCACTTCGATTGCCCCGGGGTCTGTTTTTGGAGGGGGCACGTCTCCGCCCCCCTGATCGAGTTTTGGCTGGTGGCAGTGGATACTACCTTTTATATTTGACCGCGAATATATCTCTATGGGATTTTCCCATTGTTCGAGGCTACCAACTTTAATTATTTAATTCTTATAGCCTCGAACGTACCGCCGGTTTATTTATTTAATATTAATTCACCGGTTGGTATTTATTACCAGAACTCAATTCTAAAATGGCGTTTGTGTTCTCTTCTGTGACTACAACCCAAGTCGAGCCCTTTGTTCCACTTTTTGGCGGGCTTCTCCACAGAAGCCTCCGAAAGTGGGGCCCTCTGTCTGGGTACCACAGGGGTTGGGGGAGGGGGTTTAGGCACCCTGGGCTGAGTTGCCTTTGCAACTCAAGTCGTACTCTTGTGTGATTGGCCCAAGTGGTGAGCCGGCCGGCTCACCACTTAGCATGTTTGATTGACAGCTACGCTGAATGAATGGGGGTTTGCTGCATAAAAGCAGGGCTTTGGGGACTGGAACTTCAGAAGTCGCCACAGGACCTAAGAATCCGAGGAGGGAGAAGTTGAGCTGACCTGCAACAACGACACCACCAGTGGAGCCCTGCTGAACCGTCTCACCACTTCTTCCCGACGACAGAGGAGATCTCCAGTCCGGAGAGTCTTCTTCCTTTGACTGGTGGGGATAACCAGTTTTTACTTCTTTTCACCTTCCTGGAGCATCTCGTGGCCGCCTTGCCCGTGCCAAGCACCCCGGCAACCGGAACACCACGGTTTACCACTACCACGAAGAGAAGGGTAGTACCTTTTAACCGAAGAACTCCGCGGCTGGTTTCTTCCCTGGCAGTGCAACGACCTTCATCTTTCCTCCACAGCGAGACCTCCTCTTCTTCTGGACGAAACACCGACTTGCACCCGCTGCCAGGCACAACTGCCCCCGCTGGAGCTTCCTCCACACTTAAGGTACTGTGTCCCGCCTGGCTTCCCTTGCGACAGATCGTTCGGGGTGACAGTAAAGCCTCGACTTTCTAACCTGGGCTGGCCTGGGACAACCTTGCTAACTTTTCATGACATTAGTTTCATTCTATGTGTGCAAACTATCTATCAGACTCTTTGGGCATAACCCCACTGTGTGAACCTGGACCCCTTCTGCTTGCTCTCTCCAAGAGTGGGCCTTGCAATTGACTTCCTTGCTCTCCAGTAGAACTCTGCCTATCCTGCCTTACTGTGGTTCTTTTAAAAGTATTGAAATTTGTGTGCTTCCATAACTCTGCCTTTTTCCCTCCCTTTTTTATAATTTATTAGAGTGCCATCTTATGTTAAGCGCTCACCTCTGTCTGAAAATAAGTGGTGTTTCTCACTAAGACTTGTCTAATAAGTAATTAGGGCTGTATATATATAATAGTGACTGTGTGCTGAATTAACTTTTCTCTTTATGCTAGTGTAATTTACAAGTGTGTCTTTAAATAAATAATTATATACTTTTACACCAAAGCTCTGGTCAGTGGTTGCCTGTGCTACTGTATCTCTGTACCTATTATGTATACTCTATATACTGCCTAACTCTTCTTGAGGGAAGTCTGACTGCTCAGCCACAGCTACCAAGTGAATCTGTGTGGTACAGACTGCTACCAAGTGGGTTTACTGCCAAACACATGTAGTCTTAAATCTTTTGCAGTGGTCCCTAAGGGAACTGCACAGGTTTCTGCCTAACACTGGTGTACAGCGGTGGGATTTGTATTGAGTATACATTTTAGTGTGCTTAAAGATACCTTAGTGCAACTAACCACAAAGCTTAGCACTAAAAGAAGTATTTTCTAAAACCTGTCAACTATGGAAAGTTATAGTCAAGAGTCACTTGCTACAAAAAATGCTGTTTGTTTAAGAGTTCTCTGTAAGCATAAGAATCTCCTGACTAAAGGCAAGAAAATGGAGCTAATAGAAAGATTGTTAGCTAACCAAAGTCTGGATGGTGGTTCAGAGGAACCTACCACTCCAGCAACTGTAGATAACAGCAATGATATTGATATGAATGTTAGTATTGATAACTTTGAGTCAGAAGCAGAAGAGGAGGTGGAAGATGATAGAGTTGTCTCCCCTGGGCCTTTACCTGCCCTGCCAGCTGTACCTACTGGACCTTTACCAGGTCCCACACTTAATCCTCAATATACGAAACTAGAAAAAATGAACCTCGAATTAGAATTTAAAAGAATTAGTGCTCAAACAGAACAACGGCACCAAGAAGTAAGGCTCAGAGAAATGGAGCTCAACCATGAGCTAGAAAGGAAAAAATTGTCTGTGGAAAGTGCTTCTCTCCGAATCCTCTAGGAGTTCCAGTCCCAAAAGACCTCGGATGCGTAAGGAGTTGGTGGGTATGTATGAGCCTAAGTTGGATGTGTTGGGTTGGTTGAGTTTGTTTGAATATAATAATGGGCTCCAGAACATTACAGGAAATGAGTTACTTTCCTGGTTGTTCTCTAGGCTCCCATCTGTTGCAACTGATGTGGTAATGGAGTTGGGGGAGGAGGATAAGAAGGATTATGAATGTGTGAAACTAGCTTTGATAGCTAGATTTGGGAAGACCCCTTCCCAGTACCTTAAGAGGTTTAGGACCCTCAAAAAGAATGATGGTACCCCTTGGGCTACCAGGGTGAGTGAGTGTTTGAAAAACTTAGAGGGATGGATTAAGGGTTACAAGGTGAACACTTATGAGGGAATGAGAAATCTTGTAATGTTGGATGCTCTCCTGAGCTCAGACAGCACTTGGCAGATTCAAAGGAATTAGATCCTAGAAAACTAGCTAGGGCTGCTGACTTATGGGTTGCCAACAGGACTACTCACAAGGATTCAGGGGTCACTCAGAAAAAGGATGAGGGAAAGCAGCCACCAAAAGGGAGCCAAGAGATTTCTAATACCTCCCAACCCAAAGAGGGCCCCAAACAACAAAATAACCAGGGTAAGTCCCAGGGTAAACCACAACAGGCTAGTGTACCTCCTGGTCACAAACCAGAAGGAGGTCAGGCCAAGCCACCCTTCCAGGGAGCATTTGGAACATGCTATCTCTGTGGGGCAAATGACCACATCAAAGGAGATCCCGGATGTAAGGGTAAACCTACAGGGATCAGCACAGTCTCCTTAGCCTTCACTCCTGAGGAGGAAGTCCAAATGGCTAGTGCTCACTTTGAAGTCTTTGCTGAAGAACCTTTGGGTCTTCAAGCAAGTGTAACAGTAGAGTCCATGGGTCTGGTTAGTGATCAGAATAGGAGTGTGTACAACTCCATACCAGAAAACTCTAAAGTTTATTATGTGGACAGTGTTCTTGTCAATGGCCAGGATACTCCTGCCAGGCAAGACTCTGGGGCCAGCAGAACAGTAGTGGATGAAAGCGTTTTCAGGCCTGAGGATGTTGCTAAGGCACCCAAAGTTCCCACTAAGATGTCTGGAGGCCCTGTCCAAATGGTTCCAATTCTACCAGCCCTCATTCAGTGTAATGACATGACAGTGTTGATTCCTGTCAGTGATCAGACTGAGGTGCCTGGGAGAGTCCTGTTGGGGAATGATCTAAGAACTCCAGGCGTAGTATCCAGTACCCCCAGGTCTCCCAGTAGGGAGACCCAGAACCAAACCAAATTGGCTAGAGAGGCCACCTTAAGGAACCACTCTAAGCCTGTGGGAACCTCTACTGAGAACCCCACAATAAGACCTGGTGTTGGTAAATTGACCTCTGACCCAGGCAAATTTCAGGCTAAAATGTTAGGGAAATGGGAGCCCCAACCAAGCTCCATCATTGTTCCCCCAGTTATAGAGTCTGTAACTCCCCCTGCTTCTGAGGAAGAGGTGGATAGACCTACTGGAACCCTAACTAGGCCTAAGAGAACTGGTCATTCTCAGTGCTGGTGGAAAACCAGAAAAGAAAAGTCTAAGGCCAAAAACCTTCAGACTCTTGGACCTTCCACAGAAGACTCCAACCCAATTCCTATTCTTAAGGGGGAAACTCCTAAAGTAGGTAAAGGTAGATCTAAGAGGAAGGAGAAGCATGTACCTTGCTTATCTCCATCCCCTCCAACAAAGAGGCCTAAAACCCAACCTTCTGCCAACAGAGAGGTGGTGAGGACCCCTGGAGGCCCCTCTAGATCTAAGGGAATCCTTTATAAGGACCCCTTGAAAAAGCCTATCACAGGTTCAGAAGTTGTACCAACATCTGAGGGACTGGTCGACCAGATCCCCTATAACTTTAAAAAGACTAATGTTCCTCAAAGGGTTTGTAGGTCATATAGCTTACAAAGGAAAACCTTTGACTCTACCACTGAACATAAGTTAGGGTGTCACCAACAAAATGCTGATGGACTCTCTAGGATGTATGTCATCGACTAGAGGTATGAGGTTCATCCAGGAGTGGATTAAATCCTCCTGTCCCTTAGTCTGGTGGGGGGGGGGGCGAGTGTTAGGGAGAATTCTCTGTAAAGGCTAATTTCCCAAACCTAGTGAGTCCCCCAGCAGCTTTGCTGGATTTTTGGGGTTTATTTTTTCTCCTGCTAAGAGTGGGACTCTTTTTACTCCCACTCTTAGACATGATTTGAGGTGTTCCTTTGTCTTTCCATGTGTTTTATGGGCTATGGGGTCTTTTACTCCATAGGGTCTCATGTGTTTTGTATGTGGGTTACACAGCACCCTCTGTGCCATAACCCAGGGGTGTCGTAGCGACCCCCTAACATAGACTCCATACCCTGGGGCTGACTACTGTCTCCCAGGGCATGTAAAGTCACCATTGGCTTTACTAGTGCCGAATTATGAACAAAAACCAGTACAAACCATCATATTGTGGACGTACTGGTCGGGGCAATTCGATTGCCCCGGGGTCTGTTGTTCGAGTGGGCACGTCTCCATCCCCCCCTGATCGAGTTTTGGCTGGTGGCAGTGGATACTACTTTTTATATTCGACCGCGAATATATCTCTATGGGATTTTCCCATTGTTCGAGGCTACCAACTTTAATTATTTAATTCTTATAGCCTCGAACATACCGCCGGTTTATTTATTTAATATTAATTCACCGGTTGGTATTTATTACCAGAACTCGATTCTAAAATGGCATTTGTGTTCTCTTCTGTGACACCAACCCAAATCGAGCCCTTTGTTCCACTTTTTGGCGGGCTTCTCCACAGAAGCCTCCAAAAGTGGTGCCACTCTGTCTGGGTACCACAGGGAGTGTGGGAGGGGGGTCTAGGCACCCTGGACTGAGTTGCCTTGGCAACTCAAGTCGCACTCTTGTGTGATTGGCCCAAGTGGTGAGCCGGCCAACTCACCACTTAGCATATTTGATTGATAGCTAGGCTGAAAGAATGGGGGTTTGCTGCATAAAAGCCGGGCTTTGGGGACTGGAAATTCAGAAGTCGCCACAGGACCTAAGAATCCGAGGAGGGAGAAGCTGAGCTGACCTGCAACGACGACACCACTGGTGGAGCCCTGCTGAACCGTCTCACCACTTTTTCCTGACGACAGAGGAGATCTCCAGTCCGGAGAGCCTTCTTCCTTTGACTGGTGGGGATTGCCTTCTTTTCACCTTCCTGGAGAATCTTGTGGCCGCCTTGCCCGTGCCAAGCACCCCGGCAACTGGAACACCACTTTTTACCACTGCTGCAAAGAGAAGGGTAGTACCTTTTAACCAAAGAACTCCGCTGTGGTTTCTTCCCTGGCAGTGCAACAACCTTCATCTTTCCTCCAAGGCGAGACCTCCTCTTCCTCTGGACGAAACACCGACTTGCACCCGCTGCCAGGAACAACTGCCCCGCTGGAGCTTCCTCCACACTTAAGGTACTGTGTCCCGCCTGGCTTCCCTTGCGACAGATCGTTCGGGGTGACAGTAAAGCCTCGACTTTCTAACCTGGGCTGGCCTGGGACAACCTTGCTAACTTTTCCTGACTTTAATTTCATTCTTTGTGTGCGAACTATCTACAAGACTCTTTGGGCATAATCCCACTGTGTGAACCTGGACCCCTTCTGCTTGCTCTCTCCAAGAGTGGGCCTTGCAATTGACTTCCTTGCTCTCCAGTAGAACTCTGCCTATCCTGCCTTACCGTGGTTCTTTTAAAAGTATTGAAATTTGTGTGCTTCCATAACTCTGCCTTTTTCCCTCCCTTTTTTATAACTTATTGGAGTGCCATCTTATGTTAAGCGCTCGCCTCTGTCTGAAAATAAGAGGTGTTTCTCACTAAAACTTGTCTAATAAGTAATTAGGGTTGTATATATATAATAGTGACTGTGTGCTGAATTTACTTTTCTCTTTATGCTAGTGTAATTTACAAGGGTGTCTTTAAATAAATAATTATATACTTTTACACCAAAGCTCTGGTCAGTGGTTGGTTGTGCTACTGTATCTCTGTACCTATTATGTATACTCTATATACTGCCTAACTCTTCTTGAGGGAAGTCTGACTGCTCAGCCACAGCTACCAAGTGAATCTGTGTGGTACAGACTGCTTCCAAGTGAGTTTACTGCCAAACACCTGTAGTCTTAAGTCTTTTGCAGCGGTCCCTAAGGGAACTGCACAGGTTTCTGCCTAACACTGCACACTTTTAAAGTCAACCAGGGCACGTTATTCAGCACACTTCTAGGTTCAACTTTGCACACATAGGATACTAGGCACACTTCTAAAGTCAATCAGGACACGCTATTAGGCACACTTCTAAATTTGAATTCGCACAGGGAGGATATTAGGCACACTTCTCAATACAACTTTTCTCAGAGACCGGATATTAGGCACACTTCTAAATCCATCTTTGCACAGAGAGGATACTAGGCAGACTTGTAAAATCAGCTTTGCACAGAGAGGATATTAGGCGCACGTCTACATTCAACTTTTCACAGAGAGGATACTAGGCACACTTCTAGGCACACTTCTAAAATCATCTTTGCACAGAGAGGGCACCAGGCACACTTCTAAATTCAACTTTGCACAGAAAGGATACTGGGCACACTTCTAAAATCTGCTTTGCACAGAGGGGGCACAAGGCACACTTATAAATTCAACTTTGCACAGAGAGGGTATTAGGTACACTTCTAAAATCAGCTTTGCACAGAGAGGATACTAGGCACACTTCTAAATTCAACTTTGCACAGAGAGGCTATTAGGCACAATTCTAAATTCAACTTTGCACAGAGAGGGCACTAGGCACATGTATAAATTTAACTTTGCACAGAGAAGGTATTAGGCACACTTCTAAATTCAACTTTGCACAGAAAGCATACTGGGCACACTTCTAAATTCAATTTTGCACAGAGAGGGTATTAGGCACACTTCTAAATTCAAGTTTGCACAGAGAGGATACTAGGCTAAAAGTCCTAACACACACTGGTTGGTCCTTCACCTTTTGTTCTGTAGAAACAGTGATCTATCCATGCACCTGGCTCTCTTCATTGGTCGCCTAAGTAAAGATTTAGGAAACCCTCTTTGTTTTAGCCAATGAAATCATGCCTGCTTTTATACCGCTGACACATGACCTTAGTACATGGATGCAAATACCGTGATTCATTAACAGACTATGGGCAAAAATAATGCTGACAGACGTCACAGTGAAGACCACGTATACACACATGGACACTCTGTTTACCCAGAATACCATGGACAAACAAAGGT
This sequence comes from Ambystoma mexicanum, assembly GCF_040938575.1. Classification (NCBI taxonomy): domain Eukaryota; kingdom Metazoa; phylum Chordata; class Amphibia; order Caudata; family Ambystomatidae; genus Ambystoma; species Ambystoma mexicanum. The sequence continues at coordinate 1,637,288,748 of NC_090932.1, forward strand.
TGCCCGTCCATGCATACCCCTATGACATGGAGCGAGAACATGTATATAATGACTGCGATTCATAGACAAACCATGGACACATATCAGAGACAGTGCACGAATGGCCATGTATAAACATGAAGGTTCTACGATGTTTGCTCGAGAAAATGTGTTCGAGGCCCCCGCAAACTCCCCAGAACTCCCCCACCTTAATATATACCTAAACCTACCCCCATTTACTTTTTACTTTTGCAGTGAAATGTGTAAAGAAAACTCGAGCAAATGGGCCTTGAAAACACGGGGTAGCACCAGCATGAAGAACGCTGCTTAACCATGTTACCAGAGACACCCCAAGAGCAAGGTTCCCTACTAGAGTATTTATGCTCTAAACATAACTCTCTGATCTCTCCACTCCATACTGTATGTGTACCAGCAGTGTAAGGGAATGCCTTTCTCATACCTCTTCTACCACTGGGGTATTCTATCTGTCTTCATGATGACTCTCTCCCACTTAAATATTATGTTTATACCCCTAGAGTATTAAAATCCCTCTCTCATATCGCCCATCTCCCTTACCTAGGGTATTTCTTTGTCAGTAGCATAGTCTCATGGCACTGTATTGCAGCTTGTTTTGTGAGGCGGCAATGTTATGAGGATAAGTGCCAGGTACTCAAGGCTTTTAAAAAGGTGCGGGATGAGGCTGTCTAAGAGTTTGAGGAGAGAGATTCTAGAGCCTGAGTGCCAGATCTGAGGAAGGACGACCTTCCATCCATAGGGACTGGTCTAAAGCGAGGGATTGTGGCTAGGGTCCCTCTGCTTGAGATCAGGATCTTTTAGGATGGGAGGGCATATTCTGTTCTGGATTTAGAAAAAGGCTGGTCCTAAATTGGCTGAAGCTCTGTTGACAATAAAGAGCGTCTTGGACATTGTGAACTACTCTTGTATCTCCGGTGTAAAGATTTCAGGCCTGGATGCGTAATGCTGGTTCTTGGTGCTAGTTAGAATACGGGCTGCTGTATTCTACAATCTGTGGAGCCCCTGTTTTTTGTTTGTTTTAGGGTACCGAGGTAAATACTGTATGCACAGCCCAACAGGACGACGGCAACGGCTCCTTGGGACTTGGCACTCGTTTTACAATTGAAATAACATAAAGAAACATACTTCTGTAACATGATTCACCTGTTGTTCCAGCAAGTTCTGCATCCACGCAGACTTTGGCTAAGGCTCATATGAGGAGGTCTTTCGATGGGTAGAGCCAACTGCTGGAAGCCCTGCCTTTTGTGGATGGAATTTTAAAACGATTCATTCCTGCATGCATGTCATGCTTTCAGGATGTTGGCAAGGTGGTTGGGTTTATGTGGCGTGGTGCTCTCCAACACACGCACAAAGATGTGCGTGTCGTCTGCGTAGTTGGAAGATGCCGGTGAAAGGATTTCATCAGATCTTACAGAATTTCTTGCAGATGTTGAAGGAAACTGGTGACAATGCAGAGCCTTGGGGAACACCACAGTTCAGAAGATGCGGTTTAGATGGGAAGCAGATAGCTTAACCTGGAGGATAGCAGTAAAATGGGATTTTTCTGAAAGTAAAGTCACCCAAGTCAGGATGGTCCTCACCACACCTGCATCTTCTCGAATTTTGACAAGTATACCATGGCTGACGGTGTCGAAGGCCACAGAGAGGTCGAATATGTTAGTCCTCCTTCAAATCTCCCCTTTGCCTCTTCTGCTGTATTTGTCCTATACGTTATTTAAAAATGTCTCGCAAATCTACTGAGGCGGTAAAAAGAGGGTGAATAGAGTTTTGAGGTACGAACAGGGCCATGCACATAAAATATACATCAGGACGTGTGAGATATTTTCTAAATGTAACGGGTCCAGCCCTCATGCACTGAACATCCTTCTACCTTCTTAAACCTCCCCCATCCCAATCCCCCTCCTGCCACCCAACACTGGCGGTCGACTGGAGAGAAATTGTTGCTGTTTTTGGGGAACAATTTGGTCACAGGTGTAAAAGTTAAGGAGTCGAATTTTGCAAACAGGCAATTTCTGCTATGGAGGACGTCATCAAAAATGTACGATGTTGACAGTGTGCACCAAAAATGCAAACGAAACGCCCACTGTCACTATAACAACATTGTCACGCACTGCAAAGTGTGTATTGTATCCCCACTAAAAACGCATTTAAGCATGGCAGAAGGCATTTAAAATGTAAAATGATTCCCTATGGAATCCGACTGCTTTTAGTAGATATACATTTAAAATGATTCCCTATGGAATCCGACTGCTTTTAGTAGATATACATTTAAAATGATTACCTATGGAATCCGACTGCTTTTAGCAGATAGGAATCCGACTGCTTTTAGCAGATATACAGTTAGAGTGATTCCCTGTAGAATCTGACTGTTTTTAGCAGATATACATTTAAAATGGTTCCCTGTGGAATCCGACTGCGTTTAGCAGATATAAAAAGCAGGCGGATTCCATGAAAATCCAAAACACTTGCACCAGTGGTCGAAGTGCACAAAAAGAAGTAGTGGAACTAAGTGCCCTGCTGGCCTGCCCCCGCAACTACATGCCAATACAAACCCCTTGTTTCCATTCCACCCCACAGCTGTGTAAAGGCCGAAAGAAACACTGTGAAAGCAAATGTATAATCCATTTTAAACGATTAATCAATCAAATTCCAGTCTCTATTGCACCACTTAAAGTGCCACTTTCTTACTATAGTTTAACAAGGTGTCTTGTAAATGAATGCAAATACACAAGTACCCAAGGTTCAATCATATAGGAACCCTTATAATAATAAATAAAGGATAGGCTGGGTAATCCGTGAAATCAAGTAAACCTCAAGAGCCGACACATGTTTCGAGAATTGATTCTCTTCCTCAGGGCTCACAAGATCATAATAACAAACTTATGTATTAATACATCTATTTCAAACCATGAAAGCACGCCACATGGCATACAGCATGTTATGTGATGTTAGTATTGTGATCAAGTTATCCACAATTGCAATCCAAGCATCACCCAATCTGTGATGCCCGATATCGAACACTGTCATGGTGCAATGCCACCGGTTCCACATGGACTCATGTTAGTCACATCAATATATATGTCAGTCGAAATAAACAAGAAAAAGATAAAGAGAGAGCAGACAGACACAAAAGAACAAAAAAGGGGGTAGGAGGATATCCAGTGAACTCTCACTGTGGCTCCCCAAAACCGCCTTCAACCAACATGCACATTTGTTTGCTTCGTGTCATTAGCTGAAAGCCGCAGGGGTGGACTGGGGAACAAAAGAGGCCCTGGAAATAATTTCCCAGAGTGGCCCCATATTACACATGTTCACCAAGCCCAACCCTTTTCCTATGGGAAAATGTGCAAATAAATGCAACACAAAAGAGGCTCAGAGTTGCAAGGCCTACTGGGAAATCTCCAGAGTTCCCTATATGCCAATCCAGCCTTGTGGGCCCCATGGTGTGTGTGTGTTTGGCTAAATTCGCTATACTACTGATAAATGGTGAATTCCCATGCCATGTGGTAAGTGCTGAGTCCAAAAAATGTTAGTCAAAGGATTACCAATTTTATATATGATTGGGGCTTTGTTATTTGGCAAATCCAAAAGCCTGTGCCATCCAAGACTGCCCTTGTGGGAAATAGTGCTAAAATGACTGACCATAGCGGGATATTGGTCAATCTAGTGTCCCTGTATCAGCGTTGGTGCTAAGACCAGTGTAAGCTGTAAAATCGATGGAAATCTATTACACGCAGTGCAAATGTAAAGGGATGATAGTCTGAAATCGGAAGCTGTCTAAAACTCACAAATAGATATGAAGTTGCGCATCAATTCCAACAGTCAATGTAATGGGGGGCTAAAGAATGGCACAAATAAGTCTTCAGTTATGTAACTAGCTTCAGTGCCTGGACAAAATGGTCAAAAATCTACTTGTGAAACCACTGATAGGTGATGAGTTCTACCACCTGATAACGTAAGATGAAAATATAGGAATGGTTGCGGTCAGTGTGAAAGAAGGGATTGGAAAGTGGTGCACATAGCCGCGGACTCAAGGTTAGACAATCATTATGACATGGGCTTGCGTGAGTCACATATGGTGGTGCAATTCCGCGAGTGGAGAGCAAATCAACTCACAACTTACCTGATCTAGGGGCAGAGCGAGTAACCACTCAGTAGCAGCCGTTAGAGGACCGTGCAGTTAAGTCTGTGTGTATATAGTATTGCTGATGGTAGTCATAGCAACACGTGTCTGGGCAACTAATGACAAGCCATCAATGACTTCCTAGTTGCTCGTAAGCAGAGCGGCATCTTGATATTCCCAAACCATTGTGTGAATTCTAAATATCATGGACACTAAACGTGTTGGCGTAATCATTGAACACTATTACATTATTCGTTAGAATGAGTTGAATATTTCCAAACAGTTTTATTGAGAGCAACTGATGTGGCTGTGATAAATCTGATGTAGAAAACCCTACCCATCTGAATGATCGTCATAATGAGCTAGGTAAAAAGCCACCCTTCTAGACACTAGTACACATTATTTATATTGGGGAGTAAAGTATATAATCAAACATCTCCAAGGGAACTGATAATTGTGACTTCCCATGTATCGATGCCTAAGAAAATGCATGTAGCAATGGGAGGGGAGTCACATGGAGAGGTACCCTGGTTCAATTAATCACAGAGCAATGTACATTAGTCAAGCCATTATAATATTAATCTTTGAATTTGACCAATTGCCAATATATGCATCTATTTAGTCTAAAAAAACACTCAATTCAGCATCTTCATTGAGACCTTTCAGAATTGCTTTAAGTTCATAAATCAGCCTCGTCTCATTTCTTCTCATCATCACTTCTCTTTGATCACGTCTTAAGATCCTCTCAATGGTTTGATTCCTGCGAACCTTAACTTGTCAACGTCTTCTTCTTTATGTTCTTGATTCCGGTGCTGGGCCAATGAATAATGTGGATAATTCATTCTGATGGTATATACATGTTCCCGGATGCGCCATCTGCCTTCGCGTTTTGTATTCCCAATACAAAACTTATTGCAGATGCAGAAAATCATGTAAATTACATATTTTGGTTTTGCAATTTATAAATCCTTGAATATGCATTGTCTTATTGGCATATGTCTGAATTGTTAAAGTTTTGTTGAGAGCGTATGTGCACCTGTTACAAGTGCCACACTTGGAGAAACCTGTGGGTTGCTTCAGCCAAATATCCTCCAGCCGAGGAATTTCTTTATCCAAGTAACTGGGAGTGATTCGGTTCCCAATAGTAGGTGCTCCTAAAAACACCAAATCTGGCCTACGCCTGAGATATTCCTGTACATCTTTGTCTAATAATAAGACATTCCAGTGTCTGCTCAAAATGTTAAAGAGATCATGATTGTGTGCTGAGTGGGTCGTGGTCATTCTCACTGGGTCCTGTGGTCCTTCTTGATTCTTAGCTTTTGGTGAAGGTAGTGTTTTCCTCTCAGTCATTCTAGCCCTGGTGACTGCTCTATCTATATGATGTTGATAGTGCAAACCTGCCTGCAATGAGTTGGGTTCCTTGAGAAAAATCTCCTGTGCTGCAATTTCTCCTTGCTCTGAGTATCTTGCCCGTGGGGATAGTTTTGATCACCTGCTGTTTATGTCCACTGTCCGCATGTCACAATCCAAAATTGCAAAAAAGAAAACCTTGCTTCCACTCATGGAAACTCCTATTATCTCCACTCCTATTAACAAACCCAATCTAGCACCATTCAAATTCTCTAGAGTCTCCATTCAGGAAACTGAAAAAATCATTGCCTTACTAAAGCCATCAAACTGCAAAGGAGACAACTGCCCAGCCCAAATAATTAAGGATGCAGCCAGAGACCTAGCACCCCTTATGACTAAACTCATTAACGCCTCCTTTTTATCCAACACCGTCCCAAGCAGCTTAAAAGAATCCTGGGTTCTACCCCTGCTTAAAAAACAAACTTTAGACCCCTCTATCCCCATAAACTACAGGCCCATCACAACAGTCCCATTCCTCCTGAAGATAATAGATAGAGTGGCCTATCTTCAAATTCAAAAGTACCTTGAGACCAACCAACTATTAGGTGTTTGCCAATCTGGGTTCAGACCTCAGCTCGGCACGGAGACTGCACTAATAAATCTCAAAGCCCAAATCGATGAGCTTAACGACAAAGGAAACCCAGCTATGCTACTCCTCCTTGATCTGTCGGCGGCATTCGACTTGGTGGTCCATGCAGTTCTTTGCAAACACCTAGCATCGGCGGCCCACTTCTCAAGTGAAGCTATAGCCTGGGTCCAATCCTTTCTTGACAATAGAAGTATGTGAGTCTTCTCCATCTCAGCTTCGGGAGATCCTATTGAAACAACATGTGGAGTTCCCCAGCGCTCATGTGTCTCGCCAACTATGTATATAATATCTTAACTAAGCCTCTATTCGACAAATTGGACAGACTGGGTGTCACCTACACATACTATGCAGATGACACCGAGATCCTCATTCCCCTGTTGGGCAATTTCACTGTGGATAGAGCCTTAGTAAACAAAATGTACATCCTCATTCAGGCATCGATGGCATCCCATGGCCTCTGCCTGAACGACGACAAAACAGAGATCCTTATCCTTGGCTCTTCCAACAACCTAAAAAAACTTGACACCAATTACAGCACCTTCAACATCGATGGCAACATCATTTCAGTTGCCAAAGAAGTGAAGACTCTTGGCTTCTATCTGGATTACACACTATCCCTAAAAAAACATGTAAATTCCCTGGCCTCATCCACCGCCTACACTGGCAAACTTATTAAAGCATGCAGACCCTTCCTCCCACTAGCAAGCTGTTTTATTCTAGCCAATGCCCTCATCCTATCAAAATTGGACTACGGTAATGCACTGTATGTAGGAGCTAATAAATACATCCTCAACAAACTACAAACACTGCAAAAATAATGCGCTCAGAATGGCCCTTAACCTCCCTAATAGAGAGCATATATCTAACGTAAGGAAAAACTACGATTGACTAAAAATCAGCGATATGATCCTCTTCAAAACTGTTACATTAACTTTCAAATGTCTAAATAATGCAGCCCCCCCATACCTGAAGGAAAGAATAACAAGAAAAAACTCTGCACGACCAACCCGGACAGCCAACTCCTATTGCCTCCAAATACAGAGATTCCGTCTAAAAAAAACAGGAGGCAACTGCTTTCCTGTACAAGCCGCTCAGTAATGGAACGCACTACCAGTTGAGCTAAGAAGGGACCAGTCGTATGACAGTTTTAGACGCAACACCCGCACCTGGCTACGCCACAATGACCACTAGATCCATGACCTCAGATGCCTGCTCTCATGTCCTGCCTCTCATCCATTAACTGGTGTAACTGTGTTACTGTGCCCGTAAATATCCTCTTTATCTGTATATACCTGTAACTAAGCAAACTGTAACCATGCTTTAAGTATTCTTGTCATGTTGTGCGCCCAGCTACCTAAGGGTTTAGGGCGCCCTATAAATAATAAACAAACAAACAAACAAGCATGTAGAACAGAGTTGACATCTGTCAATTTCCTGTACATTTTACCTCTATCTTGTTATTCACAATAGAGATTTCAAAATCTTAAAACGTAATTTTGTTGCTGCTGTAGTTACATTTTAAACGACCCCCATTACCGTTATTCATTGTCCGTCAGAGCATGCAGCCTTACGCACCCTCCCATTTCTAATCGCCCACCGTTTGCATCTCTAAAGGGGCATGCTAAAGATTAAATCCACCTACCTATTAACTGCACTTACAGCTGTGCCTGCAGTATTGTCATATTAAGTTGCTTAAATGCAAAAGAACAATCTGAATTACTGCTGGGACTTGGGAATGGGCTTTGTTACAAGCAGGCCACTGAAAAATAATAGTAATCGCACAGGTCTAAGATAGCTCAACCTTATGTGAGCTTGGAGCTGATCCAGCAGGTCCCAGGTTCCAATCCCCAGTAAGTTAAACGCAAAGGCAAAAGCACCATTCCGGGAACAGTTTAAGTAAAAAGAGAAGAGCAGCACCGTTCCTACCCACTTCAACCACTGACTTACATGAGTGTGAAAATGTAATGCTGGGTAAATGCAGTCGCTTTTTGCTGGTGCATTGAAGTGTACAGGGAAAAATGGCAATTCCATTCCGTGTGCAAGCTCTGACCGCAAAATGGAGAAAAATGCCCTCGAGCGGTACCTGAGGAGTAAAAACAATGCATACACATTTTACGCATTATTCTTATGCTGCGGATACCACTCTAGGGACTTGGAAAATGGGCCCCAGTGGCTTTTGTTTCGGGGGGACGTCAGGCCACCCTTGTGCTCTGGGACAGGAAGTGCATTTACTTTGGAACCATCTGAAGTGTCCCCCTTGGATGGCGCACCCCCCCACTAACACCATGTCTACGATACGAATTTCTGAAGGTCGGCACTTGCACACTTAATCATTCCAGTTCCTCCCATTTGTAGAGTCCCGGAGTCCAAGCAAAACCGGCATGAACGGTGTTACAAACCTTGCGTCATAGAAGCAAAATAGCCGACACACATCAGGGGATCAGGTCTGCACCCCAAGAAAAATTGCTATATGTTCCTGTACCGATGCACCCCGTGGTGTCATCCTCATCTTCCCCATGATGCCCTCTCCCCCACCAAATCTTGACTACAGTTTTTTAGTTTTGGCTTTTATGTGGCGCTGAAAGCCCTGCTAATACTTCAAGTCTATTGACATGGGTGTAACAGGTTTATTGAGAGGCCACCCTCAACACGGGGAGTTCCTTCGCTCCCGAATCAAGGAGTCACCCATCAAACTGTTTAATGGATTCCATGTCAGCCCTACTTCAGATGCATATCATGCCCCTTGTTTCCCTCCCCCTGTGCCACCAATGAACAAAAATCAAGGTTGTTGTGCAGAAATGTATTTATATTTATTTGAATTACAGGTAATGGAGATCGCACTAAAACTGCACACACCACCTTCTCTGTGGCCCACAATTAAACTTCCTTTTTACATAAATAAATCACACACGTTGGTTTGTCAAACTCAAATCACAATACTTTATGCAGATTTCAATTCAAGGAATAATCAACACTTTTCAGTGTGCAATTTCGATTTCCCTGCACGCTTAAAAGGCTATCAGTTTGGTTTACAATGATGGATACATGAGGTTTCACTTTTGCAAGCACTTCTTCCCCCAACCTCAAAAACTGAAGCATAAATTACATGCAGCACCCTTCTATTCAAAGGCCAGGTCTACGGAGTGAGGACTGTTTTAGAAGTTTGTTTTCAGACCCCCCTCACTTAAAGGTCTGTGTTGGGGAAGTTGGACATGAACATGGGGATGATTTAAGTATCTTGCATTTTCAGACCCCCTCCACTTAAAGGCCTGTGTTGGGGAAGTTGGCAGTTAAGGGATTGTTCTAGTTTAGAGACAAGGACACCACTCTTCCCTAAAGAAGTTGGGGTCAACAGGGCAAATAAGATTACACAATTAAATACAGGCTATAGTTTTCAACGTACATTGGGAATGAGCTTTGTTAATTTCAAATGTTAAAAAATACCCCAGAGTGTTTTGCTAAATGGGAATTAATTACATTATATTCAATCAAATAGGCTAAGGATCTGCACAGTTTACCCCCCACCCACTAATGGAAAAGAACCCACCAAGGAAAGGGAATGAGTTAATTAAATAGATCCCCCGCTGACCTTTTGTTGGAGAATCAACTTACTTTTGGAAATCTCTGGGCCTGGCACTCAGGGACGGAGCAGCTTCGCTTGTAGGGAAAACAGGATTCTAGCCAACACTTCAGTCAATTGGATTCCACAGCACTTCTCTCTCTCTCTGGCTCCAGTGAAGAATCACAGCCTCTGCTTTACTAGTCTCCCCAGCAATAATTCCACCCAGATGCAACTTCAGCAAATCTCCTTTGGTAATTTTGGGTAGCTGTCCCTCTTGGTAATCTTTTTTAGCTCTTTATGTTGGTCATTTTAGCAGCTCTCCTCTTGGAGATTTTTAGCAGCTCTTCCCTTCCCTCACAGTGCATTCACTTTTTGTACCAGTGATGACACCATCAATATTTCAATATGGACAGTGCCCTGCAAACATTCTCTCACCTTTGTTTGATCCTTCCCGTTTCTCTCCAACCCCCAAGCCCATCCCCTGTCTAAGGATTGGTTCGGTAGTCTAGAACAGAAATATGGCAAGTCCCATTTGAAATTCCCCTCTCTTTCTTATGTCAACTTTAGCCAGAAAGTAGCTGTATGGCAAAACGTCATAACTTACTAGCAACTGCCATAATGTATATATATTCCGCTCCAGCTAATCATGGGGGATTTAATAAAATGAGTCTGCACCATGTTGCAAGGATAGGTGGCAATTTTCCGCCGTTTATACAAAAAGCATAATAGTTATGAACATGCAGTTTGCCCTTCGAGTTCAATGTCCTTCCTTAGGGAAGGGGCTCGAAATCTAAGATCACCATTTTTTCCAACCAAAGACAGCCCTATACGATGAGGTGGACTCTGGGAGAGGAACAAATTGAACAGGTGATGTTGTCTAAATACCTAGGTTACAACCTCATCAATTCATCTTCCATTTGTATGTGGCAACATTCTTTACGGAATAAAAACGTACCATTCGTTTCACATATGAAACGTTTACTCCACAAAGTTCGTAGAGTTTTGACTATACCTGCCATTCACTACTATCTATTGAAAATCAAACCTGTTATTTTATATGACCTGGATCTGTCGCTCTTGGACTTGGGGGATTTTTAAAATAAATTACAGGCCCAACTCTGGAAAGAATTGTTGTATCTTGCAATTTCTATTACCAATTCGGTAATTCGGCATGAGTTGACACTCACTTCTCTTCAAGCCAGAATCCAATGGAGACAACTGCTGAACTATTCAAAATGTCTCAGTCCAGTAGATAACTAACTTTATGTGGAGTTAAACACTCGTATGAAGAAAAAACACATCCCCTCTATTAATAACTATGTGGAAAGGATGTCAGATCAGCTTAACTTGATTTGGTCAAATGATGAAGAACTACTAAATTGTCCGTGGGGAGCGAAATACAAATTCTTTAGGTATGATTGGTTATGTACTCTTGCCTCTATTCAAACCAAACATGCATTGCTTCTCGTGTTTCATGTTCGATGTATTCTGTTGTTATACTGTAAAGCGCTTTGGATTAAAACACTATACAAATAAAATAAATACAGATAAATACAAATACCGCTCATATGCGGAATATGCTACATTCCTGAGGAAAATGGAATACTTTTCAATGCATCTATCTCATTTTCCCTGTCCAAACGTGCACTCTCTCTACATGCGCTTCAAACCTAACCAACTACCTACTAAAAAATGGACCATATATTGGGGAAGGCATTCTGATTCTTCTGCAATAGTGGCTGAATGTCGGTTTTGTTCTGGCTGTGGTCCCATTGAAACCCTGAAGCATTGGGTACTTGAATGTTAGGCTCTCGCTGTGAAGAGAGCCAGGTACTTTAAACATCGGGAATGCTTAGTAACTGTGGTCTCTAGGGAATTACTTTGGTCCAGGCTTATGTGGTGATGCTCTCCTTATGTCAATTCTTAACTGATGTCCTAGATCATCTAGACTGTGGGCCGACTGGAGGAATTACTACGAATTCAGTGTACATTTTGCTTCATTTATTTTTCTTCCTTTTGATCCATTCTTTTTATGTAATATTATGTGTATAGTGAATTCTTTTTATTGCATTTGTATTGTATTTTTATATTTCTCTTCTTCCTATGTATTTGTTTTATCTGTTTTGTGTAATGTTTAATTTAAACCAAGCCACAATAAAATAAAAAATAAAAATGGGGCACTCTGGCCTTCACTTCCGTCTTTGGGTTGGGGGGTATAGGACAGAACCCCTTCCTTCTTCCCCCTGGGATCATCCGCAAACACTCCACTTGTCCCCAGCTGGATGTGAAGAAAGTTACTTATCTAGCAATAGAAAGAAAAGAAAGGTGCAGCACTTTTTACACAATGTATTTCCCTGGAAGATGGGCATTGCATTCGAGAGAACAAATATTACACATAAATAGACGTAACATTTCAAAACATCAATTCAAAAGATGAAAACATTACATAGAAATAGACACAACATTTCAGAACATCAATTAAACACATTTATTTCTTAACATTTCCAAAGAATATTTGATTAAACTACTCACCTTTTATAAGTCTTCATCCAGGGTTTTCACCCTTTCCTCTCACTCCTCGATGGTTCCTCTGTTTGACTTTTATTTGGCTCCTCAATCAGTCGTAAAGGTTGTCAGGGATGACAGCTTTTCATCTGATAAGTGTGGACTCAATGGGTGTGGACCCATTTTTCTTCTGTCTGTTCTCCTTTTGGGATGTGGATCTTGAAGGCAACAGGTGATATTCCATCTACAAATTCAAAGGCACCAAACCAAGATGGAAGACATTTCCACTCCTTGGTATGATTGCTTTGAAAATTGTGCAGGTAATCCTTGTCCCCTACCTCAAACTCCTTCTTGTTGGTCCTTAGATCATAATAGGAATTCATTCCTTCAGCTGACTTTTCTAAATTGTGTTGAGCATAAGCAAAAGCCTGCTGATGGTGCTTATATACTCATGAGTGGTGTCTGCTCCTGAGTTCTATAGAGCAGATGCTGAGGTAACACCATTTTTCGACTAGTTATAATCTCAAATGGAGACATCTTTATTGCCGAAAATAGTGTAGACCTAATAGCCTTCAGGACAAGCGTTAATCAGATGTCCCATCTGGGTCCAGATTCTGCCATAAACTTCTTTAAGATACTTGAGACAAGGCAGTAGGCAATGTGGAGTTTTCTTTTTACCCCTAGAATATCCCACATCTTTGCCATCACATCACTGGTAAAATAACATCCTCGATCCGACTTAGTCCTTTGCAGGAGGCCGTAACGGGAGAAGATGTGGTTGATCATTAGTACGGCAGATGTCTCCCCCTTACAATTCGAGGCTGGAAGACATTCTACCCACTTTGTGAACAAGCATGTCACTGTCAACATGTACTTGTTTCTTCTAGAAGAGTGAATCACTGGCCCCATGAAATCAACTTGCACATCTGACCATGACAGTGTCATTCCCCTTTTTGCAGGGGAGCTCCATATGTGAGTAAACTGGGTTGAAATTGAGCAAACACAAGACAAACCATTAGGTAAATGTGTCAAAAGCCTCTTTCTTTCTCACCTTTTTCTCCTTGCTTGTGTTCTTCCGGGATGAGGCTTCATTCTTTTTCACCGACCGTGACTTGTACAGGCTGGAACGCGAGTCCTCGGGTTCCAGCGTGGAAGCCGGCTGCCAAGCCGGTAGCGTTCGAATTCCAGGAACAAATGTCAATGAATCCAGGAAGGAAGGTATCGGGAGGTAAGGATTGGAAGGGTGAGGGTTCCAGGAACAAAGAAGGAAGATAGAAATACTCAACAACGCAGAGAGCGAACTCGAACAACGTCTAGTAACTCGTAGGGGTAGAGTTGAGACGCGCGGAGCCGCAGAGGCGTGCCAGTTTTCTAGGAAGCTGGCGACTGCACGCAAAGGCTAGACCTCAACGGTTCTGACCTGTCAGCCATCTTTGATGAATTGCAGTGTTTATGTGCATCATGGACCATGAAGTCCAGAAGGGTCAAATCCAGCTACTCATGACAAAATGTGGAGGTCCTGGCCCATGTGTGGCCAGTAGATAACCTTGTGCAAGATTTCCAATTTTGTATGAAACCTCCTATGACCAGCATTGCCCGCATCATGGGTGTGGTTCAACATCAGGCTTCGGAATTTATTTAATTTTTTATTTTTTACACTTGTATAGTGCGCAAACAGCCCAGGGGCATCGTGGTGCTGTTAATTGTAGTAAGCTTAGTTACAGAGGGGTCAGAATTCACGCATTTTACATTTTAAGTATTATACGTATTATGCATTGAAGGTCATTAGTACAGTAGACTAGTTGCAGTAGCAGAACATTTGCAGATTCTCAGGGATGAGGCAAATAGTCACATCGGCCAGTGAGAGTTGATCTGAATGAGGTAGGAAACACCCACTGGTCACAGCCAGATAGGGCTCTCCTTACCAAAAAAACATCTTGGATCCGGAACATCTTGGAAAACGTCATAAACACCTGTGCAACCTCTTAAGCAGTATAATCTGACTCTTTTAGAGGAAATCTCGTGGGGTCTTAATGTGTCAATAGAATTTTCCAATGATCAGGTCCTCTTTTTGGGCTGTGATCAAATCTGCTTCCGGGGTGTCTTTACTCCACTGGGCAGTCAAGAGTTCACTATTCGCATGAGTTTGTTACCTGGTGACAGCAGCAACTTGCATCTCCCCCAGCAGGGATTTAGTTTCTATGCAATCCCTCTGCAGAGCTCCGGTTTTAGGCAGCTGGTCATTCCCAAAAGGTAATTCCCAGTCTTATTTGTCACCTCTATTTTGGAATGACCCCTTATTTTATTCCAATTGATGGTGATCTCATTGGAGGTTACCAGATAGTCAATTGAATGCATCAGTTTGGCATGCGTTAATGGCTTGTCGTTGGCATATGGCATGTGTCTATTCTTCCACTTAATCAAGTGCTCCACAAACCCATTCTTGACATAATCAGAGTCTGTAATTATGGCCAGTTGTTTGAGTTGGTGTTGCACTACAGTGAGGATGGCAAGATGAACAGCCATTAACTATGCAAACAGACTACTTTGGGGTCCTATTTTGTCACCAGCAGAGGGTTCCACTCTATCATTCACCCAGGTATTGCCAATACCAGCCACTAGTTATTTTTCCCCATTGTTATCAACATGGTAAGAGCACCCATCCACATAAACTGTGGGTATCCCCTGACACGTGTCGTCTTCATAGACCTTGTGTGGGGAAGTTAAGTATGCCTCCATGTTGTTGTTGGTCATTAGACGTTCATCCTCGAGACAATTTTCTTGAACGCAATCATGCAAGTCCGTCAACTCTTGCGCTAGAGGACTCCTCTTGTTTTAGCCATATCTGACCTCCACAGGAAAGCTTTGCATGGAAGAAATCCAGGATTTAATTCTGGAATTACTGACGTTCTGTCACTTATGATTGCATGCAAGATTACTTTGTTGACCTTGTCATGCTTTTGATACAACACCGCTGTTAGGCAAGTATCTGAGAACCTTGTCAACAAGAAGAACTCCTTGTCCTTTATGAGGTAAGCAAAACACAGAGCCTGGGAAAGGCTTCTTTTCAGTTGTTTAGCTGCATTGGTTTGTTCCGGACCCCACTCCCACTTGACTCCGTCCTTTAATAAATGGACCAAGGGTTGAGTGACCTGTGCATAGTCTTCAATGAACATTTGACTATAATTAGTGAGTCTAAGACGGCTCCTTAGTTCTCACATGGTAATAGGATCTTTTAATTTCATTAAGGCTTTCACCTTCTTCGCATGGGGATTAAGACCCTCAGGGGTGATCTTGTGCCCTAAGAATTTCACTCGAGTCTTACACCACTGTGCTTTCTAAAGGGCCAGTTTTACTCTGGCTTTCTGCAACTGGGTTAGAACATAGCAGATCTCTGCTATATGTTCCTCCATAGTTGAGCTCCTGATCAGAACATCATCTACATAGGCCAGGTTTCCCCTTTTGTTCAAGTTGGGCATGGCCTTATATAGAAAGATGTTGAACTCTTTGCCAGAGTTTATGTATCCAAAGAGGGTTTCAATCCACGTGTACTGCTGCCCCCAGAAGGTAAAGTCAAGCTTTTACTGTTCTTTCCTAGTCAGGGGTACTGTCCAGTAGTCATTGCTCAGGTCATTGGCAGTGAACACCTTTGACCCTTGGATCTGTGCAACCCCTTGATCGATGTAGGGAAGTGGCCATCTTGACATGTGGGCCAGTTTGTTCAACTCCCTCGGGTATGCACATAGTCTCCATTGGCCGTTTGGTTTGAGTCTTCCCAGTACTGGGTTGTTGAAGGTACTGTGAATCGGACGAATCATCCCAAGGGATTCTAAGTTCTTAATAATCTCTGTGAGTGACTCCATGGACACGTGAGGTAAACGGTATTGTTTCACAAATACTGGAGCCATCTCGGGGTCCATGAGTATGGTGGTTGAATTGATGGATGAGCGTCCATGGTCATATGTGTCCACTGAAAAGATATCTGTTCACTCACCAGGAAGTCTGAGCAAATGAGCTCTTTAGCTCCTGCACAAACTCCATAGGCACCTGATCCTCCCCACATTGCAAATTATATGCTGCCTTACAGGCCTCCTGTGGGTTTCTATGAGAGGAGAAATGTTTTAAAATGGCTGCCTTATAAATGGACCATTTATAATGATCCTGGTCCTCCAGCCCTTTAAAGAAACAGGAGTACTCAGGTGAGATTTTACAATTGGCAAATGCTAAACAATTCACATCATTCCTGATCTGGAATGTTGCCATTATCTGCTCATACATTTCCAGGTGTTCCCAAACCAAATACTTGGCCTTCTTGAGGAATGGGGTCAGGAAGCTATCTATGGCCTTGATTTGTCTTATTTGGTCTTTCACAAAACATACTCTGTTTCCCTATCTTTTTCTTCCTCTGCATCGGAGTTCATTCCCTTTATAATTCAGAGGTGCTACTTGGCCTCCATTCCCTGTCTTCTAGGCGCTCCCTATCTCTATGAGACTGGAAATGTCTCCAAGAACAACGCAGTCTGGGCTCCTCTTGCCTGTGCCGCTGTGAATTCTCGCTGTCATTTCCCCTGAAGGCACCTTTTGGCACAGGATGAATTACAATTTCATCATCCCTCCTTCCAGGGATTCTGGGGAATTCCCCCCTTCCCCTGAATATACAGATGTTTTTAGAATGCTCTTCCTAGGCTGAGGATCTGGCTTTACATCATTAGCGAAGCGGCTGAGGTGGTCTCTTTGTAGTCTCATCTTCAGCCTATCTAACTCCCTGACTTTCTCATCACAGGAGCTTTCATGGTTTGAAGTTTGTACAGTATTCCTTTTAGTACCCCAGGACACGCTGGTACGGCCCCCTTCACTCCCGTATGGTAGCGGTGAGTTCTCATCAGGCTCAAACAAGGACCAGCATTCTGGATCAGTTGGGCTAAACCTGGGTATGTCCCACTGCCTCATGTTCCCCTGTTCTTTCTCGGTGGCATGCATGAGATCATTTCCCATTTGTATATGGGAGGTTGCAAATGACTGGCATGAGGCCCCTGATGGGAGGGGCACCTCAGCTTGATCAGTGAGCCTTATCCCATATCCTGATTGGCCAGAGTGCGAGAAGTGTGTTCTTCCTAATTTCCTCATTTAATGTTCGATTCATGCCTTTCTCTGTCCAGATTTCCTTCTGGTACCCCGCAAGCTGAACCTTTAGCTCTGACTCTGATGCTTGGCTGGCTTCAAGGGCGCTGCTTTGCCCCGCCAATCTATTCCTCACTGCCTGAACCTCTTCCTGGATGCCTCATTTTCCCTCTGAGCTTGTTGTCAAATGCACACCTGCAATAGGACAGCTTCTGCATGCCTCAAGTGCTCTAGAAGCTCCTCTGTATTTCCTTCCCTCACTTTGGTGTGTTCCTGGCACCCAGGATCACCCTTTTCTGTATACATCTTTATTTGGCTTACTTTTTGCAACAGGACACTATTGTCCTGCTGTAAGCTTTCTTTTTCTTTCAACAGTTGCATTTTATGTTATTATGAAGTCT
Organism: Ambystoma mexicanum; assembly: GCF_040938575.1. NCBI lineage: Eukaryota > Metazoa > Chordata > Amphibia > Caudata > Ambystomatidae > Ambystoma > Ambystoma mexicanum. The sequence continues at coordinate 1,637,306,474 of NC_090932.1, forward strand.
TTAAATGCTGGTGCAACTGGTCAGATTCATTCTGGGAGTGAACACCTTTAATAATTAACTCGTTAATTTCATAGCTTCGTTTCTTGATGATTTGCTTAGAAGCCACTATTTCATCCAGCAATGCACTACTATGATCAGTCTGATCATTCATTTTACCTTGAATGTGGTTTAGAGTTTCTGCACACTCTCTATAGGTGCCATGGAGTGCAGCAAACTGCTTTTCTTGCTCTGCACTGGCTTGCAAATGGGGATTTAACTCATTTTGCAATTGTTATATGCGACTTTCATGTTTCACCTCCAAAATGTGGCTCTGTTGCCATTTCTCCTTCACTTGTTCACATGAGTGTTGAGTCTTTTTTAGGGCCTCAGTTTGACTGAAGACACTGGTCTCTTTTATTTGCAACCGCTCTTCAGCTAATTGTAAATAGAAATAGAAATCAGCTGTTAGTTGAGCATTTTGAGTCTGTTCCTCACATGTAGTTTGGATCACCTTCCACCTCCAAGCCAAATGTCAATTCCTTCTAATTTAATATCCTTTTAGTTTCCTGGCATCACACACATCTATGTAGTCATTTTAAAAAGGCGTTTTGCAGTTTTTTTAGAACTTCTTTTGGGGAGGGGGATAAAATCACCCTTTTCTCGCTTAATTTAAACTCACAATGCCAAATCAAAAATCAATTCTTACTCAATCTTAATTTTTCACCTATACAACTCCCTGGAACTCAGGGGTCAAGTCCTCGCGGCACTTTAACAAAACACAGATGACTTTACCTCCACTGTAATGCAATTACATCAAAATGAATAGTTTGTCACAATGCACTTGTCATGAGTCAAATGTAGCCAGCCAAAATCCCGGCATGTGCCCCCCAATTGTTAACGGGTTTATTGAGAGGCCACCCTCCACATAGAGAGTTCCTTCCCTCCCCAATCAAGGTGTCATACAACAAACAGTTTAATGGCTTCCTTGTCAGCCCTACTTCAGATGCATATCATGCCCCTTGGAGCCCTCCCGCTGTGCCACCAATGAGCCAAGAACCACGCCAGTGTACAGAAAATGTATTTATATTTATTTGAAATACAGGTAATGGAGATCACATTAAAACTACACACGCCACCTTCTCTGTGGCCCACAGTTAAACATCTTTTTACATATAAATCACACACGTTGGTTTGGAAATCTCAAATCACAATACTTTTCTTTATGCAGATTTCAATTCAAGGAATATTCAACACTGGTCAATGAACAGAATCAATTTACATGTGCTGTGCTGTGCAATTCTGATTTTCCTGCATGCTTAAAAAGGCTAGCAGTTTTGGTTTACAATGTCGGATACATGAGATCTTACTTTTGCAAGCCCTTCTCCAAACAGGACCGTTTTAGAAGTTTTTTTCAGACACCCCTCACTTGAAGGTCTGTGTTAGAGAAGTTGGACAGAAAAATGGGGATGATTTAGGAATTTGGGATTTTCAGAAGTTCGTCCACTTAAAGGCCTGTGTTGGGAAGCTGGACAGAAAAATTGGGAGATTAAAGAATTTGGGATTTTCAGACCCCCCCTGCCATTTAAAGGCCTGTGTTGGGAAGCTTGGCAGTAAAATGGGGATGATTTAGGAATTTGGGATTTACAGACCTCCCTCCACTAAAAAGCTTGTGTTTGAGATGCTGGACAGAAAAATCAGGATGATTAGGAACGTTGGGTTTTCAGACCCCCTCCACTTAAAGGACTATGTTGGGGAAGTTGGCAGTTTAGGGATTGTTTTAGTTTAGCGACAAGGACACCCCTCGTTCTTAAAGAAATCAGGGTCAACAGGACAGATAGGATTACCCAATTAAATTTCAGGATATTGTTTTCAGTGTACGCTGGGAATGAGCGTTGTTAATTTCGAATGTTAACAAAAAATCACCACACAGTGTTTTGCTAAATGGGAATTCATTAAAGTATGTTCAGTCAGACAGACTAAGGATCTACACAGTTTTCCCCCCACCCACTAATGGAAAAGAACCCACCAATGAAAATGAATGGATTAATTAAATACCCCCCCAACTGTTGGACAATCTACTTTCATTTGGAAACCTCTGGGCCTGGCACTCACAGATGAAGAAGCTTCGCTTGTAGGGGGAAAACAGGATTCTAGCTGGTACTTCAGTCAATTGGATCCCACAGCACTTCTCTCTCTCTCTCTGGCTCCCATGACGAATCACAGCCTCTGCCTTTCTAGTCTCCCCAGCAATTTTTCCACCCAGGTAAAACTTCAGCAAATCTCCTTTGGTCATTTTGGGCATCTCTCCCTTTTGCTAATCTTTTTTTGTGCTCTTTCTGTTGGAATCTAACCCCTGGTGATTTTTTGCAGCTCTTCCCTTCCCTCATAGTGCATCCACTTTTTATACCAGTGATGACACCATCAAGATTTGCAAACATTTTCGCATCTTTGATTGGTTCTTCCAGTTTCTCTCCAACTCCCAAGCTCATCCCCTGTTTAAGGATTGGTTCAGGAGTCTATAACAGAATTATGGCAACTCCCATTTGAAATTTCCCCTTTTTTCTTATGTCAACTTTAGCAAGAAAGTAGCTACATGGCAAAACGTTGAACGTTGTAATTTACTAGTTACTGCAATAATATATATATATATATATATTCAGCTTCAATAAATCTTGGGGAATTAAATAAAATGACTTTCGTGTGTGCATCATGTTGCACGGGCATGTGGCAATTTTCTGCCATTCATACAAAAAGCATAATAGTTATGAACATACAATTTACTCTTCAAATACTTAGTTTTACACTCCATTAGCATGGCAATTCTTAAATTCGGGATATATTCAGAGCAGCCAGAAACACATTTTAGATTGCCATTACAATTCCCTAAGTCGCGTGGGGACACATTTTATTTCAACAAAAGCATCTTTAAATTGTCCTTAAAATGACACATAAATGGATGCAGTGCAACTTATGGTTGCTGAGAAAATGCATCAGTTATGATCGTCCATTTAAACTAATAAGAAATATTCATATGTCTGAAAATCTTCGCTCTCCTTTCTTCTATCCATTTTCCATTCTGTTGTTTCAAGTTGGTGGGCTGCAGGTCGTAAATAGTTGGGCTGCATCAGCTACACAGAGATGCCCCACTGCAGAAAATGAGCAAGGCTGGCCCTGTGATATCATGAGGCCCTGCTGACATCTGGCATCCTGTCCTGTTATCTGAAGTTGACCATCATTTCGATCTGAAAACCTTCTATTTTCTTGTATTGTTTTCAGAGTTCAGGTTCCCTATATTACAGCCCTGTTTTCCCAGTTCCTCCCTACATTCCAGTCACAGACTGGTTAAGCCATTTGCTCTGCACAGAAATGGGACCTCCGAGACAACAGGTCTGGCAATGGGGGATGTTTGTTTCCATCACCCTTAAGGGAAGGTCATACTTTTCTGCAGTTGTATATAACTGTGATGCAATAGCTTCAAAGGAATTCCCTCTCCAGATCCAGAGGCCAACAGGCATTCATTGAAGAAGCAATTTGTGAATTCTGCCCACAGATTGTTCTTGGCTGAATTAACTCACATATTGCATTTCCTAACATCAGCCTATATTCTTTAAATACTGTGTATTTCACTGATCAGGGTTCACTTTGCTTTTACATCATGAATTTCTTCTTTCTTTACACACAGCATTGGTTTTTAAATAGGACAGCTGAAAGCACAGTGTGGTTTATTTCAGTCATTAATCAAATATATTTTTTAATTATCTACGGTTTGTTTTTATGCTGAAAAGAAGGTCTGGGTTGTCATAGTGCAACATCTTTTGATGGGTGGCAGCTTAAGTGAAAATGCTGCATTTTCTCTCAGTCAGCAATGCAATGTGCTTTTGTATCCTGCACCCATGTTACATGTTTTTCTTCAGATTTCTCTTGATTTCAACTGCAGAAAGACAACCACATAGTCTGCCTAAATATGCCAATTTTCAGCATGAAGGTTTTTGAATGCTGGCAGGCCATTTTTCCAGAGGGCCTTTCAGTTCTGTTGGTTAGGGGCCTTTGATTAAACCCCACATGGGAAGTGAAGATAGGGTGTAGGGTGTATGAGGAGTGACACATGGCATGTGGGTGTTGTTTGGTTATTTACCCACCATGCTAGCCCTTATGACCATTCTTACAGTCTAAAACAAAGAGGTGATGGCTAGAAGGTTTAGACTGAATCTTAACCACTGGCATTGCTCTGGGCAACCCTCCAGACAATCGCTCCTTGCCTGCCAAGCCACTACAGAAGGGGAAAGACCATATGCAAATCAGGATTGGTCCCACCCAAAAAGGGGCAGTCCAGCCCGAACTGCTAGGTCACAGCCCTTCTGCACGAGACCACAAGCATCCCCAGACATGTTTCAGCCTTGTTGGGCGTCATCAGTGAGGAGTAGCTTGGGTCTCTAGGCCCAGCAGGCACAGGACCCACGTCTGGGCATACCCGTCCCACTCGGGGTGACAAAGAAAAAACAAAGAGATGATGGCTGGAAGGTTTAGACTGAATCTTAACCACTGGCATTGCTCTGGGCAACCCTCCAGACCATCGTTCTTCGCCTGCCAAGCCATTACAGAAGGGGAAAGACCATATGCAAATCAGACTTGCTCCCACCCCAAAAGGGAAAGTCCAGCCATCACCTTTTTGTCTATCTGAAGTCACCCTGAGTGGGACGGGTATGCCCAGACATGGGTCCCGAGTCTGCCCGGCCTAGAGACTCAAGCTACTCCTCACTGATGATGCCCAATAAGGCTGAAACATGTGTGGGGATGCTTGTGGTGTTGTGCAGAAAGAATGTGACCTAGCACTTTGGGCTGGACTGACACTTTTGGGGTAGGACCAATCCTGATTTTCATATGGTTTTTCCCCTTCTGTAATGGCTTGGCAGGCTGAAAGACGATGGACTGGAGGTATCCCAGACCTATGCCTGTGGTTATGATTAATTCAAAACCTTCAGGCCATCACGTTTTTGTTTTGCATTCTTACGGGCCACCTGCTGCTCCCTGCGAAAATGCTAAGAACTAGATCTGATGAAAGGACATGGCAGCCCTTGCCTTAGATTTAATTTAGTTTTGCCTCTAACTCTTGACAAAAGAAGCCCAGTTCATGTCTTAAAATAAGAACACAGGAAGGGCGTTCACAGCATTTAAATAGGGCATGGGTGTCATCTAATTAAAAGGGTAGTTCTGCTCTGGGGATGAAGATTCTTTTTAAATATTAAACCTCTTTGGTAAGCGCTGCTAGAGTTCAAGGCCACGTCTTCTTGGCGCTAGAGTGCCTATTCTCTTGATTCCCTGCTATTGATGCCCAGTGCCCAGCTGGGGAATTTCACATGAGCGAATGACCTACATCAGGCAAAGCTGTAGTATTCAAGACATATACATTGTATCATTATCTAAGGATTTCTATGTACTGGGCACTGGGCCTGCACAGAGACTTCTTCTCTGAGTCTCCCCCCTTCTTCTAAAAAGTCTTTCTCTTGGAAATCACAGCTGTAGCTTATCATGACAACAAAATCATGAGACTGTCCTAGGAGGTTCCCCGTTACAAATACTTTAACGTTAGGATGAGTGCTTTGAAAAATAAAATGAGTACAAAGTCTGGTGTGCATTATATACTTAGTGAGTCAAACATACAATTCTTGGTCTTGGTTCCATGTCATTTCGCCGACCCCCTTTTTTCCAACATGTGTTTTGCCGTGGGAGTTTTGCCGAAAAAGGTCAATGAAATGTTTGAAAAAATTATTTTGGGTGTGGGTTCCCCTCCAAGCCCCTCTTAATTTAATTATTTTTGTATTCCCCCCAACCCTTTATTTACCATTTCCCACCCCCCAAAAAAATTTAGATGGACATTTTTGTCAAAACTCCCACGGCAAAACACTCGTCGGAAAAACAAGTGTCGGCAAAAGAACGCAATACCAAATTCTTTTATCACAACATATTTGTAGAATTTAAAGCTCGGTGGTGATTCTGATGTTTATTTTTTTATTTTATTGTATTGCTTATAGCGCAAATCAAGCTGAAGAGCGACAGAGTGCTTTACACCAGGATTGTGCCAGAGTTGGGCTTGGCATTTTATATAGTATCACAGTACTGTTGGTGGAGGGAAAGAGGCATTGTTATTCCTCCGGCAGGTATTGTTGAAAGAGCCACTTTTTTAGTGGGAGCATTATCAGACTCGACTGGGATTGAGTTCCAGATGGTCGGGCGTGGCAGGAGAAGGACTGCTTCTGAGTCTTCTCTTTGCGGCCTAGCTTTGACATTCAAACTTTTGATCCTTTTGCTATGTGCAATGTGAGAGCCACCAGAGGTGTGGCGTTTACCGCCAAGTATGTTGGTGTTCCATGTGAGACTGCTTTTAAGTGATACATGCACTTTTGAATATGATCCTGGTGGCAGCGGGAGTTAGTGAAGCAGGTGCAGAGTTGGAGAGTTATGGTCGAATTTTCAGGTACCTGTTGTAGAGGAGGTCCCAAATAAAGCCTGCACTCCAACCGCCCATTTTGAAGTATCAGGAACGTTCACACAGAGATATGTGACGTATGATGAGCAAATAAACCAGCAGAGAGCTGCGGTGGGGCTTTGTCCAGTACCTACCAGAAGAAAGATGCCTATTAAAGTACCAGTATCAAGGAAACCACGCACAGTAAGGTATCCACTTAGAAAGCCATATCAACAAATGAGTTGAAATGAAGATCGTCTAAATACAGTCTCTGAAGAAACCAAAAAGGCCTTAATGGAAGACAAATGGTGACGTCACGAGAACCCAGACTGACTCACCTATAGAAGAAATGACGACCAGAGAATGACGAAATGCCATAAATAAGGATATTGTGAACTTAGTGTGAAGGCGTTGTCAAATGAAAGAAGCTTAAGCTGTAAGCATGGCAAAGATATTTTACCAGTTTACACGTGTACATATGCTTGGAACCACAAGACAGCTAAGAAAACAGTGTGGCTTGCTATGCTTAGTAGAGGGATAGTGCGGCAAGCGCCATATACATATCTACTTCAAATAAAGCACTTTATATGAAGTATACTTCCACTTTGCACAAAAAGCAGAATCAACAGGAATTACTAAGGCCATTCGAGAAGGGTTTCATCAGGAGCTGAGCGGCAGAAACAAAACTCAGCAGAGGCAACTCATGCCTAGGGAACCAAGGTTGTATCCATCAAGCTGTCAGTCTAGAAATACGGATACCTCTACTTTGAGGCCGCAAACGCATTTTGGTGGCCGTGGGCCAACCGTCTCATGCATGATATGACAAAATATAGGTTTTCGAGTTTGCCAATGAACGGCCATTTTGATGTAACAAGAATCGCCATTTTGTTTTCTAACCATTGCTCATTGCTTTCTGTTCTATTGCTTCGCAGTATATTTTCCGCTTACACTGCTCGACTGTGGAATATTGTTGTCTGTATGTGAAAAGGACAAAGCCGCAGGGCCGTGAGGATAACAAGAGTTCGCTGAAACACAAACGTAGGTAGCGCCAGGAAGAATGCCCGGCTCCCTCCCAAATGTAGCCTGGAAGCTGAGCTGCAGGGCATTTAATCATTTCACAGCTGCCAGCCAGTCTCGTTGTATGGTAGAATGTGTTAGAATAATACCGCTAAAGGCTTGAGTTATGCTTTTCTTACAGTCCCCCTTTTGCTGAGCCCGCTAGAGCATGTCGGCTCCCAGGACGCGAATAGCACCTGATAGATAGCAAGGTCCGGAATGCAACTCCCCCCCCCTTATGTAGTTCGCTTCCAAGAACAGAAGCGCCGTGTTCTATTCAATAACCGAAAGATGACTTTGCACTCACAAATTGCAAATTGTTACTAGAATAGATGTCTGAAGGTGTCATAGTGGCCGGAGATGTCCATTATCATACCAAGTTCAAAGAAACCCAATAAAGGGGGGTGTTAAACATGTAATAGCTGATTGTTTGATATGCATTTTGTATATATGTAACTGATGTACGTAATTCACTCTCTTGCGTCCCTCGAGGTCTAGAGATACACGTCACGGGGCGTGAGACCGAGTTGGCCAACTGAGACTTTTGCTTTGCAATAAAACCCTAGCTTTGGGAATACAACCTCGTGTCTGGCGTCTCTATCGTGTGTGGTGACTCGCCTTGTTTCCATAGACGTCAGGGTCCCCTAGGGGCCCCTTTCAAGATGGCGCCCGAATAGGGACCCTATCCCACTTGTTCCATCGCATAACATTGTAATTGAGAAAGGCAGAAAATGGCGAGGACGGGACGATCGAGCCGGGATCAAGAGGTCTTCGGGGCGCCCTGTAAAAGTGATGAGAGACTCCTTTGCAGATCTGCACACATCTGATCCCTGATCGACGTGCCTGGCTAGAGAACAAGGAGGCGAGGGTCCCGAAATGAGGCGGAAGCCAAGAAATGCATACACAACGTCCTTTGGTGCGTCAGTATACAGACGACTTGATTTATCAGGTGAGTCATTCCCCGATTCAAAGCATCCTGAGATTGGTTGAGAGTTGACTTTGCAAAATCAAACGCCATAGGTAAGGTTGATTAACCAAGGGGAAGGTTGAAACATGCCTGGGGTATTGTCCACCCTAGCAGGGTTTTTCCGCTGTGGTAGACAATTTTTGGCAGATGGCCAAATTGTACCACCTGGGGGAACGCCGGCGTATGAGATGTATGTGAAGTATGGAGTGGGTGCGATAATATTCTGTGGGACTTGGCATAGGCAAACCAGAAAGCAACAAGACCATCAGTGGCCGATTAATGGTAGTTTTGAGATAGCGAGGATAGACAACCTGGAAAGGGTTTTGATAAGAAAGAAAGCGCGTCCTGCAGCATTTGAGACTATTAAAGACTGGAGAAAGGAAGCAATACTCCGATTTAAAAGCAGAGCAAAGCATGCGCGCTGGCATAAATCAAAAGGTGAGGTAGTGGAAGAAAAAGAAGAGGAGGAGTGGACTGAGAGTCTAAGAAGGGCAGGCAGGCGTGACCAGTTGAATATAGAAAAGATATACCCACGAGAATTACACATAGCAGATGAATTGATAGAAAATATATTGACCCATACAAAACAAGGCCCAAGATCAGAAGTAAGACCAGACACGTCAGTAGCTATTGCCTAGACCCCGCCCGTAGCTCAAGCTCCCCCTCTGGTGGCTCAAGCCCTCCCACAGCCACAGACCGTGCACATAACACTTCCTATTAGCTAACCAGGCCCACAACAGACACTCCCTGTTCCCATTGTCCCATCCGCACCTCCCGCCTTAGACACAGACTTTGTACTGTCCGTTCCTCCCGGGGTTGAAGTTGAAACCGCGGGGGCAAGAGGCGGGACTGACCAACGGGGGTGCACGAGGGTAACCCGCAGCGCAATCAGCAAAGAAAGGAAGGTGTAATTGCAGCAACAGGCAGAGATGTATATAGACGGGAATGATGGGACGGCAACATTAGCTTCGATATATGACTTTCGTAGAAGCAACGAAAGCCAGGTAGTGTTGGAATGTATGGGTGAATATTTGGTGGAAAAATGGAAACAGCTAATTGGGAAATTACCACCGGAGCGATTGTTAGATTTGAATGCATTAGCACGCTGTAGGGAGAGGGATGAAGAAGTGAGAGAACATATGTATAGACTTTTTGAGCTTAGAGATGAATTAGATAATGATTATGTCGAAACGTTTACTGCACCTGTCAAAGTGTTTACTACACCTGCGTACAGGAGTAGGGAAGTCGGAGACCTGGGAAGGGGGAAAAGGGGTCGCATAATAAACAGCAGCAGTTACCATCGCCGGGGCAGAAGGAGAAATCACAGGCAGCACATGCAACAGCCCGATTCTTCCGGTTTATAAAAAAGGAGGTAATGAGGTACCATACCGTTTCATAATTGATCTACGCGCATTGAATAAGGTAGTAGATCCGCAATTTCCTCTAGTGCCAGACGTCACTACAATATTGACAATGATACCTGTTTCAGCAGAATATTTTAGTGTAATAGATTTGAAAAAAGCATTCTTTAGTATTCCAGTGGACAAGGACAGTAGATATTTGTTCGCGTTCACATTAGGAGGACGATCATTTATATTTACGCGGATTCCGCAAGTTTACACGGAAAGTCCAAGTATTTAAAGTAGAGCATTAAAAGAACAGCTAGACATGCTGGAATTACCCATGGGTTGTGTACTTTTGCAATACATAGACAATCTATTGCTAGCTGCAGACACAGAGGAGATTTGTAAAGAAAGCACTGTATTACTACTGTCACACCTAGCGGCACATGGCCATGAAGCTAGTTTGAAGAAATTTCAGTATAATCGAAAGGAGGTGGCTTATTTGGGCTACCTACTTTCGAAAGGAGGGAGAAGACTAACGCCAGAACGCATAGAAAGTATTTCTTGTATGCCTATCCCAAAGACACAAAAAGGAGTCAGAGCCATAATAGGCATGGCTTCATATTGCCGACAATGGATTGGTAATTTTGCGTTCATTGTGAAACCATTAGTGAATTTAACTAGAAAGGATGCGGTTATGCCTTTGCAGTGGGATGAGGAATGTCAGAGAGCATTTGATGGATTGAAAACTGCATTATGCTCGGCTCCAGTTTTGGGTACGCCGAACTATGAGAACATTTTTAGACTATTTGTGTGTGAAAGTGAAGGATGTGCATTGGCGGTTTTGACACAGTAACAAGGTGGAAGAAATAGGCCGTGCAGCTATTTTTCATCTGCGCTGGACCCTGAAGCACGCGCACTACCACGATGTTTGCGATCTGTCGCGGCGGCTGCTCGTCAGTGAAACAAATGGAAGGGACGGTATTGGGGCACACTTTAATTCTGATGGTGCCACATGCCATAGACGTTCTATTAAATAGGACACAGTCGCAACACCTCACCTCTGCTAGATTGAAAAGATATGAGATTATCTTGTTCGCGCCCCATATCCAAATTATGAGGTGTAGCGCTTTGAATCCTACAGAATTAATGCCACTGACCTTAAAAGAAATTGGGAAGAATGAATCACCCCCCCACGATTGCTTAATGGTCACTGAGGAAGAAACCAAGGGAAGAGTTGATTTAAGTGATATTCCATGGAAAGGGCCGGATGTAGAGTTATTTTGTGACGGCTCATGTTTTAAATTACCAGATGGCACGACAACTGCCGCATACGCTATCACTACCCTAGAGACTGTTGTAGAAAGTAAAAGAATCCCCTATAATTCAGCACAAGCCGCGGAAATAATAGCATTGACCAGAGCCTGCGAGGTTTCGGAAAATTTGAATGTGAATATATATACTGATAGTCAGTATGCTTTTGGAGTGGTTCATAATTTTGGTCGACTCTGGGCTGAGAGAGGGTTTCTGACATCACATGGTGCCAGAATTCAACATGGCCCTTTGATTGTACGATTGCTGTCTGCACTCACGTTTCCAAAGCGCCTAGCAATAGTGAAATGCGAGGCACATAAAAAGGTAACATGCAAAATAGGAGAGGGAAACGCGTTTGCAGACAGAATTGCGAAACAAACTGCTACTGATTTGAATACCAAGATAATGACGGTTCAGACAGAGGAAGTACCCTGTATGATAGAAGATGGAGTTGCGACTGTCAAAGAAATGCAGGCCGAGGCTACGGCCGATGAAATACAGGGATGGGCAGAGGGATCTGCTGAGTTGGATCTGGAGGGTTGTTGGGTGGACAGGGAACTAGAAACTGGATGTTGTCAAATTCGTATGTGACTGCAATGGTCACAATGGCCCACAGCCCTACGCACATCTGTGCCAAGAAAATGATACAGCACCTTTCTACAGTATGGCAGAATGTAAACATAAAAAAGAATGCAGAGACGTTGGTGCAGAACTGTATCACGTGTTTACAACACAATGTAGGAAAGGGAACAGTGACTCCAACAGGAAGTTTTGGCCCACCCTCCATGCCGTTTGAGGTAGTTCATTTTGATTTCATAGAGATGGAGAGGTGCCAAAACTTAAAATACGTCTTGGTGGAGATCTGTGCATTTAGTAAGTGGGTGGAGGCATATCCTTTGAAAGATTACACAGCAATGAGTACGGCAAAAGTAATGTTGAAGGAGTACCTTTCCAGATTTGGCTTGCCCCGGGTCCTATGGTCTGATAATGGACCACGTTTTGTGGGTGCAGGGGTATTACAGATATGTGCTGGTCTCCAGATTGATAAGAGATTCCATAGTTCAAGGCATCCGAGTTCTGCCCGTCTTGTGGAGAGGCACAACGGGATTCTTAAATCAAAGATTAGCAAGATTTGTGCGGGAAGCAAGTTGAGTTGGGTGGATGCATTACCAATAGCACTATTATGCATGCATACGTCTGTACAGGCTAAAACTGGGCTCTCCCCGTACGAAATCGTAATGGGGAGGCCGGCAAATGTTTGGTGCGCACCTGAGCCAAAACGACTTAGTGAAATAGAAAATCCTGTGCTTAGTACTTATTGTGGCCTTTTAATGCAGAAATTGCGTTTGATTCCTCAGCAGGTGCAGGAGGCATTACCAGTGAGATACACCGGTCCGGGGCATGCACTGGAGCCAGGATACTGGGTGCTGCTAAAAAACTTTGAAAGAAAGTCATCATTAGCACCCAGGTGGCATGGGCCCCATTAAGTACTTTTGGCGACGCAGACAGCAATACGGGTGGATGGAAGGAAGTCGTGGATCCATGCCACCCATGCCAAGAAGATTCCAACTGCACTGAAAGACTTGCCTGACACTGATGACCGGAAAGAGACAGCGGTCCCAGAAACGAAAGAAACTGTTGCCAGTAAGCAGCCACCTAATCTGCGAAAACGAGAAGTGAAACTCGAAACAAAGCCTGAGACGATTGCCAAAGAGGGGGAAGGGCAAAGAGTGCCCCAACGTTGCCCAGCAGAATCGACATCACTGCTGACAGACGCGAAATCTGCCTTGCAGATACCAGCAAAACCAAATTGTGTACCCCTTTGGCGCCCACCAGCACTTGCCAGCACGCCAAAAAAAGGATCTGCATCATTGGCGCGGCGCACACCAGCACCTGCAGTAGCGCCACAGGCTGACTTCGAGCCTGAATCTGGAAGTGCACCGGCACTGTTCACGGATCATACGATACCAGTAGCAAGGCGATACAACCTGCGGCCTCGGAAGACAAAGTGATCCGCAGTTCTTTTTGGTGTTTAACTCAACCTCTGGTTCAGCTCATGGACGGAGAAAGAACCAGAGGTGTAGAGGAGAGAAGCGTGAGAATTGTGCAAATCAGACAATTCAAGACTCGCGGCTCCTCGGTGCGATCATAAAAAGTACATGTGTCCGGAACCAGAGCGGACAAGCTGGGCGCACATGGTACTATGGCAAGTGAGATAACTGATTAACAGTACATGTGTCCGGAACCAGAGCGGACAAGCTGGGCGCACATGATTCTGAGGCGATAAGATAACCGATCAAAGGTCCTCTGAGCAGTATAAGAAGGGACAAGTCATCTTGCCTAAAAACGAATAATCGAATCCAGGCTAAAAAGGACAGGCAGAACTGAACTGTGACAAAGAATTCCATTGAACTTATAAACATCAGAGCAAGCGCGACGAAGAGAGATATCCACAACGAACTGTGATAAGAAAGAAGAAGGACAACGAGAAACATGCCGGGACCGGTTCCAGCCTCCTCCTGCACCACCACCGCTGAGAATGAGTCAGTTATAAAGACTATAAGTTTAAGAAAAACGCATGGTAAAAAAAAAATGTATGCTGGTACTTACGATAATAATGTGCTTTATGAGCGTGGTAGCACCAATATCGACAGCCCTAATATTATGGTGGGTAGAAACAATACACCCACCAGAAATGTTTTTACCAATAATTAATATATCCACTACTGAAAGCCCGGTTCAGGTGATCCCTTATACCCGACCCCCAATGGAAGAAAAACACTGGGAAGGTTTTAGAAATAACACCTTACTGCTTATAATGAACATGACACATGCAATCCTGAAGAAAACAAACTGCTGGGTATGTGCCCATTTACCACAGCATGCCAGGAAAGGAATAGGGTGGTATGTGCAGCCATTACCCTTAAGTTCTGCATGTAGTGCATCTTTAGGTGCAATGTTCTATGGGAAATGGAATGAGAGTAATACGGGTCAATTAGACAGAACCAACATGAATGAGTTTGCGGAGATAATAATGAAGACTGTGGGTTGTTCCATTTTCCATAAAGCACAAGTAATAGCCCCAGAGCCCACGAGGAAAAGTACACGGAAGATAACACGACAAAATAGACGAGATAGATTGTCCCCGCCAGAAAAAACATCTGTAATGACGTTTCGTGTAAGAACAGAAGGGGACAAAGATGCAATTCCCCCATCTTACACGGTGAATTATAACCCAAGAACTGTCCCTTTTTGTCTAAAAAAGAAAGGCTCTTTTTCAGTCGGAACATATACTGGTTGTATGAATACAGTGGTACTAAAATGGGAAATAGAACCAGTATATGTAGGTGATCCAGTTTACTTTATATGTGGAGAGACAGCATACCCTTGGTTGCCCAGAAACTGGGGAGGTACATGTTACCTAGGGCTACTGTTCCTAGGGGTATTTCTCTTAGAAACAGCAGCCATGGCCAGATTATCCAAAACTAGAGTCCAAAGGACTGACAAAGGTGTTTTAATAGCAACTGATGTAGCAAAATCATTCATTCCATTCTTAGGACAGATAGTGAACTCCTATAATATAAGGCAACTGTCCAGAATCCTAAAGAATACAATAAACACGACAACAGATATATTATTTAACATGACGTTGGAAGAAAGAGGAATCAGGTTAATGACGGTGCAAAATAAAATGGCTCTCGATGTGATCCTGGTTATTCGTGGGGAATTTGAAAAATAGTGGGATCAGCATGTTGCGTTTATGTCGATGACTATTCCCCCACGATCTTTGAAGCAATAAAGAAAATACACGTTTTAAGCTCTGAACTCCCCACTGGAGAAGGGAGCTGGGGAATAGGATCTTGTTTTTGGGGAATGTTACGATCTTGGGGATGGAAGTTGATCTCAATATTAGTAGTGGTGTTCGGAATATTCCTAAAGTGCTGTTGTTGTATACATTGTTTACCCATAGTTTGCACAGAGGTAACTGAGGGATGTACGGAAGGATGCATGCATATGGGATAACAAAGAAAAAACAACCTCATGATCGAACTAGCCCAGACCCAAATGAGATAAGAGCAGTAAAAGAGTTGATGGCAATAGATATTGATGAAGACAATGATGTCCACGATAGCATGCAAGACTCAGACATAAGTACTTCAGATTCATCAGCACTAGAGGAGGTTTCAATAAATAGATGAGACGTTTGGCATACGGCCAAAGGAGGGTTTGTCAGTCTAGAAATATGGATACTTCTACTTTGAGACGGCAAACGCATTTTGGTGGCCGTGGGCCAACCGTCTCATGCACGATATGACAAAATATAGGTTTTCGAGTTTGCCAATGAACGGCCATTTTGATGTAACAAGAATCGCCATTTTGTTTTCTAACCATTGCTCATTGCTTTCTGTTCCTATTGCTTCGCAGTATATTTTCCGCTTACACTGCTCGACTGTGGAACATTGTTGTCTGTATGTGAAAAGGACAAGGCCGCAGGGCCGTGAGGATAACAAGAGTTCGCTGAAACACAAACGTAGGCAGCGCCAGGAAGAATGCCCGGCTCCCTCCCGAATGTAGCCTTGAAGCAGTGCTGCAGGGCATTTAATCATTTCACAGCTGCCAGCCAGTCTCGTTATATGGTAGAATATGTTAGAATAATAGCGCTAAAGGCTTCAATTATGCTTTTCTTACGGCCCCCTTTTGCTGAGCCCGCTAGAGCATGTCGGCTCCCAGGACGCGAATAGCACCTGATAGATAGCAAGTTCCGGAATGCAACTCCCCCCCCCTTATGTAGTTCGCTTCCAAGAACAGAAGCGCTGTGTTCTATTCAATAACCGAAAGATGCCTTTGCACTCACAAATTGCAAATTGTTACTAGAATAGATGTTTGAAGGTGTCATAGTGGTCGGAGATGTCCATCATCACATCAAGTTCAAAGAAACCCAATAAAGGGGGGTGTTAAACATGTCATAGCTTATTGTTTGATATGCATTTTGTATATATGTAACTGATGTACGTAATTCACTCTCTTGCGTCCCTCGAGGTCTAGAGATACACGTCGCGGGGCGTGAGACCGAGTTGGCCAACTGAGACTTTTGCTTTTGCAATAATTTCAGTATAAATGTTATGATTTTTATGAAGTTCGTTGGAGTTGAAGCGAGAAGGAAGATCGCTCCATTGCTGATATTCATAACTCCCCGTTTTTTGTACTTGTCATTAAACAGACTCCCTTTACAGTTGAGTTGTCCTTATTGATTGGTGTCGGAGTATTAAATCTCCACCCCCATCCATCTCACGGGTGCTGTTATCTTGTCTTAAAGTGCTTCTGAGCAAACTCTGACTCTATGGGCCGGTCGGAGGTCCGGAGCACACTTGGTAGCAGAGATTGATGGTTATCGATTACCGATTAGACAAAGACACCCATTGACACTCGACATAAAGTAACTCTAGGTCCTCAGCAATATCACAAGTCCTTTGCCATTCGGCTGAGTAGACTGTGAAGCTCCCCGTAAACAGTGGTAGAGTAAAAATAAAATCAGCAGAACGAGGTCTGAAGGGACTCGTGTTCCCCACATAACCCCTTCCCACTCCTACGGGCAGCTGAGTGGGAGAAAAGCCGGAGAAGGCGGTGACGAAGGCGGTGATCCTGAGGATCCAGAGAGGAAACATGTGAACGGTGAGTGAAGAAAACTAATACTTTGGCAAAAGTGCATGCCTTAGAACAAGTAAGGGAAAGGTAACGGAGGGTGGCGGGAAAACACTAAATATAGTTAGAAGTAGAGAAGAATATATATATATATATATATATATATATATATATATATATATATATATATATATATATATATATTCCAAAGAAAGGGAAAAAAATATTTCTTCTTCTTCCCAAAGAGGATGGCACTCCAAACAATGAATTACTCACCAGAGTAAAGCTTTGTCCGTTATTGAACACAAAAAGCAATAGGGAAGGGAATAATGACTCAAGAATAATTAAGTAGACAGATGAAAGATACCGGGGAGGACACCTGAGAAGAGAGAGGTTACCTGGGAGGACACCCGACAAGAGAGAGGATTCGCCTAATTCCCACGCTTTAATATAGCGGCTAGAAGAAACTTGTATCCATAGTGCCAAATAAAGGGGTACAAATAGGCTACCAGAGCGATTAAAGATGCCGTGAAAGGGATAAGTTTAAACTTTATGTCGGGGTGATATTAGAGGCAGAGATGCATGTGACCAGCAGGAGTTTGTCTAGTCTGTTAACGTCTGTCTTATGTGTTGATTGTTGTGACATCATGAGTCAAACATTTTCATAAAGGCATTGACAAAACATTTATGTGATTAAGAAATTAAGATATTGTGGTGTACGAGTTGATGTTTATTGAGTGAAATAGAAGATATAAAATTTTGTGGAAAAAACGTGATTGGAGCTTGCAGTGATTGGTGCTCGCTCATATTGTTGAAATTGTTTAAGTTGCGTAAAGGGAAAGGGAACAGATTTAAGCATGGAAGACATAACTCCATTAGCACACATGTGCAAACAGTTGCCGAAACATGCGCCAAAGCTGAAAATGTACAGTGCAGAGTGGGTTAAAGGAACAGCCCACAAAATGTTTATGCCTTGGCCACAGGGCGGGTCATTATCTAAAGCAGTTTTGCAACATATGACGACATACTTGCATGCCACATACACGGGGAAAAAGCTAGACAAATGCCTAGCTAGCCTAGAGTTGTGGAAAATGTATCAACGAGATCCTAAGGGCAAATGAACGTAGGAACGAAAAGAAAATGGAGAAAGATAGGGTCAGAGAGGAAGTGAGGAGGTGCAGAGAGTTCGATGACGATATAAAACGAAAGCGAAGACAGAGAGCACGCGATCTTGAATATCTGGAAAGTGAGGTTAAAAAACCCGATCCAGTAGTAGATTGGGAAGACATCAAATAATTCTTTCTTTCCTGAGTACGATTCAGTACCAGGTACACCAGAAGCATCGGAGAAACGATCGATAGAATATATGACGAAATGGGGCTAGAGCAAGTACCCCAAAGGGAGGGGGAAGACGAGCGCTTGGAAAGCACTCAACTCTACGACACTGAAGATGTCTCCCGAAGTAGTGGGAATAGCGAACTATCCCTGTATATAAGCAGGAACAAAGATGATGCAAGAAGCTGCACGAGTTGGGCGCAGGCGATGTCTGACGCTGAGAGGGAAGAGCGTGAGGAAAAAGAAAAGGATAGAAGATGCGAAAAGTGAGGCTCAGGAAGGAAAGGGATAAGATGGTCAGATTCTAGAGGATCTATGCCGAGGGCATCAGAATTTGCCACACAGTCAGATTGGCACGAAGAAGTATCTCACGGTCAGAGGGGGGTGTCGCCACCACCCTACATGAGCCAACTAAGGTCATTGCCTGGTAGACGGCGATGCAGGACATTACCCCTGCAATAGACAGGAGAACAATGAAAGAAGAGAGAGAGGGCTGTGCATCCCAATTTCCGTTACTCGAGAAATGGGGACCAAGACTACAATATATTCCATGGCCACACATAGATCGAGAAAACTTGAAAAACAAGCTTCCAATGTTGGCATCAGGAGCTTGAAAATGGATACATGAGCTAGAAAAAATGACAGGAGGGAACAGGTTAGCTGTAGGGGATATCAAGGGTTTCTTAACCGCCATACTTGGTGAGAGAGCAGACGACGTGTGGGCACGGGCAGGTTACCCTAGTGTGAACACAGTTAATACCACGCATGATGAAGCTCCATTTAACAATTGCAGAGCTGCGGAATGGAAAGCACTACGCGTGCTATACCCAGATACTTCCGACATGGGAGCTATAATGACATGAAAAATGAAGTGGTCGGAGGATCCGTTGATTTACATACAGAATTTTCAAGACGCATGGGTGCTCAAGACTCATGAATCTTGGTGGAAATCTATACCCGTGTTCTACCATATATTGTGCCAAGGGCTGCCAGAACCGGTACAGAAACAGCTCAAGAAATTGGTAGGAATCGAGGCCAAGCCATGGTCAAAAATACAGTTGACCATCGCACACTTTTGCAGGCTGCTTGTCACGACCATAGTCCCTGGCCTTGGGACTCGGGGTCTCTGGCCCTCACCACAGTATTCCTGCAAGTCCCTAAGGGCCCAATTATGCCACCCTCATATGGCAGATGGAGTTCCCTTTGGGAAATGGATCAACATGGCTGCCCCCACAGGTTCGGTTTGGAACTGAACCATGCAATCTAGCATCTAGGGCGTGGTCCACCCTGGAGGCACCTGGGATACCTGCAGGTTATTTAAGCCACGCCCGAAGTGCAGCACGTGCTTCGCGTTGTTCTGCACTCGCAGCGTGACGTTCACCGAGACCTGCTCGCAGCATTCCAGGCCTGCACCTATACGGGAGAAGAAGAAGAACACCATTATTCCTCCTTACCTGTTCTACAATCCAGCTCCTCGATTGCTTCAGAGTCTTCCTTGGAGTCTATCTTCACCAGCAAGCAATATCTTAGGGAGAAAAAAAGAAGAGGACAACTTAGTAAGCGTTCGTCTTCCAATTCCAACGACTTTCAGACTCACGCTTACCTATCGAAGCTCTCTTGGAATTCGACAACGGTCCGGACACCTTCCACTCTGCGTTCCACTTCCATCTGGCCGCACTTCTTCCAGGAACTTCTCGGCGACCTGCAAGGGAAGAATAGCACAGGTTAGCCCTATTCAAAAGACGCTCATAGCGCTGCGCTCCGCGCATTCCCTTACCTTCTCGAGCATCGCCAGCTCCATCAGCTCGGCGTCTTCATCATCCCTTCTGCACCTACGAGAGAAGGAGAGGATTAACAGGGCAACTACAATTACGGACACACACTCTTTAAAGACTTACCTCAAGAACGGAGTCACAGCAGGACTGGACTCCCGGGCCTATGCCAGTGAAGTAACATGGCTGTAAGGTGCCCAGCCATGACGTTCCCATGCACAGAACAGCAGGACAGAAAGCGCACCTTATCGAAATACAAGGTGAGGAAGACTCCCAGGGGATCGCTAGCGGGCACTGGAGAGGCGGTCCTGAGAGAAGGTTTTTGTGGCTAAAACAGAACTCCTGTCTTCCAGAATAGATCCACGGCAGAGCGAGTCCCCGGGGGAGGTGAATCCAACTCAGAAACGTTCCAGTCCAGTCGGGTGGCGTCCCTGTGGATACATGGTGAGCGTTACAGAACGCGAAGCCCAAACATTTTAGTCCACCCAGGCGCCCAGTATGGAAAACTCTGAAACCGACCAGTTGGCTCAATTTTTTGGGCAGTTGCACGCAGAGGTACATTCAGTCCGAGAAGAAACCAATGCCTTGCGGCGAGAACTAATTGTGGCCAAAGAAAGAACTGATGACCTAGGCAGAAAACTCCTTCAATCACAGGCCGGACAGGCCCCGTTGCCCGGAATTAGCCCATCAATGCCAAACCCCACGAGCAATCCGGTGCAGATCACCCTTCCTGGGGCAGTTCCACTAGCTCCACTGGAGCGTTTCTCGGGTTATCCCCGAAGATACACGACCTTTATGAATCAGTGTCGCCTTTACTTTTTTTGCAGACCTCGGGCGTTCCCCAATGACCAGTCACGAGTGGCCTTTGTGTTGTCCTACTTGACTGGCAGTGCGGCAGATTGGTTGGTACCGTTCATTAGCCGGGATGATCCACTGTTACATGATTTTGGGGGCTTTCAACTGGAGTTGGAAAAGCTCTTTGCCCGTCATTCTCATGGACAGGTCTTAGATAACGAACTCTTGTCCCTCCGTCAAGGAAACCAAGATCTGTTGACATACATAGCCACCTTTAATAGGCTTGTGGTCGAAGCAGAATGGCCAGAGGACAAAAGAACCACCTTGTTCCACCGGGGGCTGCGAGGGGAGTTAAAGGATGTACTGGCCCAAATATTGGATCCACCTAAAGACTGTGCCGCGTTCATTAATCTGGTAGTTCAACTAGACCATTGGTTGCAAGATCGGAGAACAGATCGAGGTAAACCGGATGCACGCCCCATGTTCGTGCGACCCAAAGATCATACCCAGTGGGGAACAGAAAGTTCCTTAGAACCAATGCAACTAGGAGGAGTTAGGCCCCCTCTAACCAAAGCAGAACGGGACAAGAAGAGGGAACAGCAGTTATGCCTGTACTGCGGAAGGCAAGCCATTTCCTCAAAGAGTGCCCGGTAAAACAACCAAGAAGAACCATAGGAGCCACAGACGAGGAGAAACCAAGTGAGGAGTCGGAAAACTACCAAGCCCGGCAATTGTAGGGGTCCAATTGTCGAGCAAAGAAGTCCAATTACAGACCTCCCATTTTGCCTTACCCGTAATCCTGATCACCCATCAACAGCCATCAAAGATGCATTCGTTAGAAGCTTACATTGATAGCGCAGCCGTGGGGAATTACATGGACCAGGATCTTGCAGCAAAGGTGGGCTTCCACTCTGCTCTAAGCCCACCACTGAGACTGTAACCACTGTAGAAGGCACAGAAATCACCTCCGGTCCCGTGTCCGAATGCACCACTGAACTCACCCTCTTATGTCAGGATGGTCATCGAGAATCAATCACTTTTGACCTCATTAAAGCACTGCAGTTCCGATTAATCCTAGAGATGCCATGGCTGGTCGCACATAACCCACGGATCAACTGGCGTGCTCGAGAGTTGGTCTTCTCCCATGACTGCACACATACCTGCTATCCCAAAGGAAGGAAGAGTAAGCATGCCGGCTCATCTGTTCAGGGGTGATAAGAGTCTTAGGTGTAGTTGCTACCTTACCAACTCAATACCAGGACTTTGAAGAGGTGTTCCAAAAAGAAGAAGCAAATACTTTGCCGGCCCACAGACCCTATGATTGCCAGATCGATCTGAAACCTGGTGCCCGAATTCCTTGTGGCCGTATCTACGCACTCACTGAACCCGTGAACCAACATTTGAAGTCATATCTGAAGCAATATCTGGCCAACGGTTTCATCCGCCCCTCAAAGTCATCAGCAGCGTCTTCTTTATTATTCATTTGGAAGAAGGAAGGAGAATTGAGGACCTGATCGACTACCGCGCACTGAACCAAGTCACTGTGAAGAATCGCTACCCTCTACCCCTGATCCCGGAATTGCTAGACGAAGTCAAAGATGCCCAGATCTACACGGAATCGGACCTTAAGAAGGCCTACCATCTTGTGCACATTAAAGGAAGGGGACGAGTGGAAAACGGTATTCCGTACCAAGTATGGCTTATATGAATATCAAGTAATGCCGTTTGGCCTCTGCAATGCCCCGGCCGCATTCCAACATTTTATGAACAATGTTCTGAGAGAGGTGATTGATGTCTGCGCCTTAGTCTACATAGATGACATCCTGGTATATTCGGCCTCAGAGCAAGATCATGTTAAGCATGTACGGTCCGTCCTTACCAAGCTCCGTCAACATCATCTCTACGCCAAACTTGAGAAATGTTCATTCCACGTTACAGAAGTTCCTGGGTTTTATCCAGGGTAATGCACAAGGTTGATGCCGTCCTCAATTGGCCAGCCCCAGGTTCATTTAAGGGAGTCCAGAGCATGCTAGGTTTTGCAAACATTTACCGCCGATTCAACCCAGGATTCTCGCAAATAGTACACCCAATCACTTCGCTGGTAAGGAAGTGCAGCAAGACATTCCAATGGACAGAAGAGGCTGACAAAGCCTTTCAAGAACTCAAGGCGAAATTCACTACCACTCCAATCTTACAACATCCGCACCCAGACCTTCTGTATGTGGTGGAGACAGACGCTTCCAGCACGGCTATGGGTGATGTACTATCGCAAAGGGACCCACTCACCAGCCAACTACATCCTGTGGCTTTCTGGTCACGTAAATTCTCACCACCTGAGCTCAATTATGCCATCACTGATAAAGAGCTTCTGGCTATAAAAGCGGCCTTCAAGGCCTGGCGAAATTATCTATTGGGAGCCAGACACACTATCACTGTGATAACTGATCACCGAAATCTACAATACCTGAAGAGTGCGAAGGCTGAATCCTCTCGACAACTAAGCTGGGCCCTTTTCTTTGCAGAGAACGACTATGTGATCACGTACCGGCCTGGAGTCAGAAATGGCAAAGCTGATACCTTTTCACGCATGGGCACCGACGAGAAGGTGTATACACCTCCTGATCCCGTGGCCATCATTCCGGGTGACAGACTCTTAGGCATTACAACCACCATGACTCGAGACGAGTTGATGCAAGAAATCCGACAAATATTGACTCAGGAATAACTACATGAATGGGATTCGAGAGGAGAACACTATAGGGTTGAGGACCAATAACCTTACTACAGGGGTCGGCTATTCGTGCCTGTAAAAGAGCTTCAAGAACAGGTTATCTCGGAGTATCATGACTCCCTCATGGAAGGCCACCCGGGAATTGCTAAAACCCTGCCCAAGGTGAAACGAAGTTACTGGTGGCCAACGTGGCGCAAAGACGTTATTCAATTCATCAGCTCCTGTGGTATCTGTGCTCAAAATAAATAGTCAAAACAAAGACCAGATGGGCTCCTGAAACCACTGGACATCCCGCTGGCTCCGTGGCACACGTTGTCTCTTGACTTTATCATGGACCTACCCTCTTGTAAAGGTTATAACCCCATCCTTGTGATCACAGACCTGTTCTCCAAGATGGCACATTTTTTTCCATTTAAAGGACCACCAAACGCATCCAATCTGGCTAAAACCTTCCTTGAACACGGGGTATGTCTACACGGGTTCCCATCAGTCTTGATCTCGGATCGGGGTACCCAATTTGTGTCCAACTTCTGGAGGAAATGTTGCTCGATGGCCCAAATAGACATTCGACTATCCACTAGCCATCACCCCCAAACGGATGGTCAAACTGAGAGGACGAACCAGACGCTTGAACAATACTTGCGCTGCATGCTTCACCAAGTAGAAGGGGATTGGAAAGACTTATTGTGGATCGCTGAGTATGCCTATAACAATTCATTACACAGCAGTATCGGGCAGACTCAATTTTTTACTGTGTATGGCAGATACCCACGCACGTCAGAACTGGACATTCCTACGACTCTGGAAATGCCAGCCATCAAGACTCTACACACAACCATTTTGCAGGCGTTCACAAGAGCCATTGAACATTTGCGCCAAGCCAAGGTTCGCCAGAAGAAATACGCAGACCTGCATCGCGAAAAGGCCCCCAACTACCAAATAGGGGACAGGGTATGGCTAGCATCTAAGCATATGCCTCTAAAGGGAACCAGGACATTCCGCACACGGTTCTTAGGGCCGTTTCCGATTGAGTCCATCATAAACCCAGCAGAAGTAAAACTAACATTACTAGCCAACATGCGGATACACCCGGTGTTTCAAGTATCCCTTTTGAAACCAGTTCAGCCACGGACTCGAGTGACTACCCCACCAGGACCTGTGATAATTCAAAGAGAGCCAGAATTTGAAGTAAAGGACATTCTAGATTCAAAGTACGTGAGAACAAAACTTTACTATCTAGTAGACTGGAAAGATATGACCCGCAGGACAGGACATGGGAGCCCAGTGATTACATTCATGCACCACATCTGATAAGATGCTTCTGTCAAACTAGAAATTATATCGTGCCTCCTATTGCTATGAATATATGTATATTGGCCTACGCCAAGCTGCTAACAAGCTGCTTATAAACTACATGTGAATAAACTCGCATTGCAAGGTCCTGACCTTAGAAACCATGTAAACTGTCATTTTGGGTCAAGCCGCCATTTTAGGTTTTCTTGCTCTATAAAGTCACCATGTGAGCTAAAATGGTAGCCTATGTTATTCAGAACAGAACTCGATTGTCATGACCTCTGTACAGCTAATGTATAACTTGCCTGCAGGCCACTTGTTAGGGTCATGAGCTGAGACCTTGTCCTTCTGCTGACATGTGTGCAATGGATTACCTGTATCACCGAAACTGATCTATAATTGAATGAGAACACCTGCTTAACTATATTGTAAAAATTAAGTCCCGCATTGTAATGTTAGGCCTAGATCATACACTAATATGCATATAGATGAGTAGATGAACTAGATTTGACCTGGCAAGGGACCCTAGAGCAGTAACTTATTTATGGAATGGTTAACCCAAAGGAGGGCTGAACAGCAGGCTTGAAATGTATAAAGGCCTGACTGTTTCAATGAATATTTGCACTCACTGAGCACACCGAACCACGCCGGAGTTCGCTGTGTTGTACTGAGGGTCGATAGCTATCTGAATTTTTGTTCTGTTCTTTTGTAACTGGATTCAGTATAAAAATAAAGTACTTTGTATGTTCCTTTGTAACCTGTGTTTGGTGTGTTTCCTTTTTGGTTACCCTGCCTCATATTATTTCCTTGTTTTCACAGTTGGCGCCGGAATAGGGACCCTCAAGATTGATGCCGGATTATTGAAGGTTGACGCACGCTATCGGACCGGGATTGGACGGTGTGACATAACGGGCCCGACTGAACGAGACGCGACACCTCAACAGCGCTGCACGATCCGTTCCCTGGACGATAGCCATGTCTGAGACGGCATCTTGACGAGGGTCAATTTTTTTGAGGCGGGCAGATTTGCCGAAATCACCATACACAAGGTAAAATTAGTTAGGTAAGTCCTTTGTAAACTGATCGGTCCTCCTTAGGTTTGGTCAGGTGAGTCGTTACCCGACTCTTAATTCAACCCTGACAATTTGAATTTGGCGCATTGTATCTGCAGACACAATTATTGACCAGGTAACACCGAGTATTTGAGAAATGCCTGGGAAATTGTCTAGCTGCTTTAGGGCATTATTCCGCAGCGATAGACAATCTTTGGAATTTAGCCGTCCGGCACCGCAGGAGGGGTCGCCGGCATGTACTATGTACTGTAAGCATGGCATTGGAAGTGTAGTATTTAATAAAATTTGGCACAGACAAACCAGACATGCCTCCGAACTTCAGTGGCCAGTCAATGGTAGTTTTGAGATCCCTCGTATTGAATATTTAGAGTCAGTCTTGTTAAAAAAGAAGGCCAGACCTGCAGCATTTGATGTTTTGCAAAATTGGAAAAGAGAAGCGTTGCAGCAGCTTAAAAGTAGGGAAAAACATGTGCGCCGTCATAAAACAAATGCTGAAAAGGCGTTGTTATATTATCAGGACAAATAGTCTGAGTCGGTTAGGAATATGGACAGGGCTTTCTCACTCGGTATTCAGAAAATCTATCCTTCTAAAGATCTTCATGTTTCTGATGAGTTTATCGACAAATTGTTAAATGAACGAAGGCCTGTTGCCTCTGCATCACCTCTGTATGTTCCTCTTCCTCCTGCTGTACCTCTTCCTGCTGTTATTCCTGTTCTTCCTGCTCAACCTGTTGTTCCTATTCCTCCGGTTGTTGTTCCTCCACCTGCTCCTCTGCCTCTTCCCATTGTGCCAGTAATAGTACCTCCATTGAATTTGCCTGCACCCTCACTCCCAAGTAGTTCTGTACCGCTTGTAGTTGATCAGGGTGCGGGGTCGAGGATTGTTACTCGTAATACTGTTCCTACATAAAAGAAACAGGATTTGTTTGCATGGGCTAAACATTGTATGGAGAGAGATGATCAAGCTAATGTTCTTGCCACACTTTCTAATATGGATAATTTTCCTGAGAAAAATGTTTTCATTGAAGGTTTAGGGATTCATTTATGTGTAATGTGGGGTAAATTAAATAATGCAGACCTCCCACAAGGGTTGAGGGACCTGAATACTTTAGCGTTTTCAAGAGACACTGTGGAGAAGGTACATGAGCATGTTGAGAGGATATTTGAGTATAGAAAGGAGTTGGAAAGGTTACGGAATGAGGATGACGAAGAAGAAAGTATGTATGTAGAGAAACGATTTCCTCCATGTCGTAAATCGACATCTGAGGAGGCGCGAATTTGTACAAAAGATGCGATTAGATGGATTTCAGACATATCGATAACTCCAGTTGAGGTATATGACACATACAGTCAATATACGCTAGAAATGCAGAGGAAAGTGATACAGGTAATGGTAGAGTACCTGCAGGATGAATGTTTAAAGAGAAAGGTTAGTTGTCCCACAGAGTTATTGAGCATTTATAAGAGAGCTTTTTCACTTGACACTTCTTCAACTGCTTTAGCGCTCGACTTAGCTCTGTTGCTTAGTAAGCGTTCGGAGTTGCCTACATCTCAGTTGCCTATGAGAGAGGTTCCTCCGACATTTGTCCCAAAGGTTGAGATTCCTGCTAATGCTGCAGCAGGTACACCTGCTGTGGACATTCCTGCACATTATGTATCGCAGTTTGTTCACGTCCCGTTTTCACGACAGGAAGTGAATACTATTAGACAAACTATTCCTGACATTAGGAAAAATCCGACAGGGTTCTATAAAGAGATAGAGTCCGTTTTGCAGTCCTAAGTGTTTACCCTAGGCGACATTGATTTGCTATTCCCTGTGCTCCTGCCTGTAGATTTGTGGAAACAAGTTAGAACTATAGACGATGTACCAGGGTTGGGAGATACATGGGCTAACATAGTTAGGCTTGATGGGGAATGGCCAGCTGGTGAGAGACCACCTCAGGTGATACTAACTTTGCCTGACAGAATCATTGCAAAACTGGAAACTATAATCCCCGAAAAGAGAATTATTTGGGACAAGCTTACGGCCTGTGTCCAAGGAAAATCTGAGGGTGCTACCGAGTTCTTTAATCGGTTCGAACAGGTATTCTCAGATTTCAGTGGACAAGACTTAGGCACAGAGTCTGGGAAAAGATTATTTGTGGACAAATTTGTACGTGGATTGCTGCCTGACATCCAGTCACAAATTATGTCTTCTGAGAGCGCTTGGCAGGCGAAATCCCAATCAGAAGTACTGCACATGGCTCAGTACTACGAGAACCGTGTCAATAATGAAAAAGATAGAGTCGAGAAGAGAAAAGGTGATTTGAAGACTAAAGTATTGTTACAGCAAATTGTTAGAGGCCCCAGAGGGGGTAGTTCGCAGATTAGAGGTCAGTATGTTCCACAAGGGAATGTGCCCTTGGGTCCTGTGAATATTAACCAGTGTGCCTATTGTCGCCAGGAGGGTCATTGGCATGCACAATGCCCCGTCCTTCGACAGAGGTCGAATAACACATTTGGAAATTTGGGTAGATGATCCAGAGGTCACCCGGGTGTAGGGGGCCCTCGTACAGGCCAGTTTTCGCAGGATCCCCAACAACCTTTTTCACAGGATAATCAGACTTCGAGTGTGGATACTAGAAACATATTTGATCATCCTTCTGCTGCATATCTATCTGAAGAGCTTCCTTTTGATGATATTTTGTTTCGTTAGGATTGCCCGAAGCAGGGGTGCAACCTACACCTATTCCCGTTAATCAGAAAGGTCCCTAAGTTGAAATGGTAGCGGGAAATAGGAAACATCAATTTTTGATAGACACTGGAGCACAGAAGTGCTCCATTGATCATTCTCGGGTTCCAAACATTCCACTGTCAGGGTAAACCAATGTTTCTGTAGGGTTTTCTGGCAGACCAGTTGTTTGTCCGGTTTCTTCACCGGTACCTCTTTCTTTGGGTCCCTTTACGGACCACTGTCCATTTCTCTTGACTTCGAATTGTGGAGAGAATTTGCTGGGGTTGAATCTGTTGAAGGAATTAAATGCGATAATTCATTGTTCTTCTGATGGAGTGCGTTTGACGATTTCACCACAGCAATGTTCTGTTTCGCAATTCTTGACTAGACCTTTGCCGCCAGAAATCAGTAATGTACCAGAGTGTTTGTGGGCAGTTGATGACAATGATGTCGGTGTTTTGCAGATTGAGCCTGTTAAAATAGTTTTGAAACATGGAATTAAGCTGCCCCGTATTCCACAGTATAAGATCTCAGTTGAAGGCGAGCGAGCTTTGAAGAGCATTGTTTCCGATTTTGTGCATCGTGGAGTGATTGAGGAGATTGCAGGAAGTTTGTGCAATAGTCCGATTTTACCCGTGTACAAAAAAGGTGATAATGCAATTCCATTTCGTTTTATAATTGATTTACGTGCCATTAATAAAGTCGTCACTCCGCAATTTCCAATTGTGGCTGATGTGACGACAATATTAACCATGATTCCAGCTACGGCTACTCACTTCAGTGTTGTGGACCTAAAGAATGCTTTCTTCAGTATTCCTATACATGAGGATAGTAGATACTCGTTCGCGTTAACCTTAGGGGGACGCTCATTCACATTTACTTGTGCACCTCAAGGTTATACTGAGAGTACTAGTATTTATAGTAGGGCTTTGAAAGAGCAGCTTGATACCCTTGGATTGCCCCCTACTTGTACGTTGCTTCAATATGTTGATGATTTGCTTTTAGCCGCTGACTCTGAGAGCTCTTGTAAAGAGGGCACTGTGTTGTTGCTCATCCATCTAGCTAAGCATGGTCACAAAGCTTTGCTTACAAAAGTTTCAATATTGTTGCCAGGAGGTCGCCTATTTAGGCTATCTCCTGTCAAAGGAGGGAAGAAGATTGACACCTGAAAGAATAAAACACATTTCTGGCATGTCTGTCCCAAATACACAAAAGGAAGTTAGAGCTTTGATAGGTATTTCTTCTTACTGTAGGTTATCGATCCCAAACTTCTCAATAGTGATAAAACCAATGTTGGCCTTGACGAAGAAGGGTATTTCTTTGCCATTGCCATGGAATACGGAGCATCAACATTAATTCGAGTTGCTCAAGACTGCATTATGTTCGGCGCCAGTTTTGGGCACATCGAACTATGAGAAGGCCTTTGTGTTGTTTGTGCATGAATGTGATGGATGTGCTTTGGCTGTATTAACGCAGGAACATGGAGGGAAGAATAGGCCATGCGGTTACTACTATTCCGCCCTTGATCCTGTTGCATGCGCTTTGCCAAGATGTTTGCGCGCTGTCGCTGCTGCTGCTGCGTCTGTAAAACAGAGTGAGGGAATGGTCCTAGGCCATGATTTAACCCTGATGGTGCCTCACTCTGTAAATATTCTATTGAACAAAACCCAAACGCAACACCTCACTTCCGCACGACTGACAAGATATGAATTAATCTTGTTTGCTCCCCACATTCAAATTAGGAGGTGCTGCGTTCTTAATCCGGCTGAACGCCTACCTTTCCCGCAAAATACTGTTTGCGGTGACGAAGAGTCACATGACTGCCTGTATACTACTGAACAAGATACAAAAGGCAGAGTTGATTTGAGGGACAAGGGGAGCTGTTTTGTGATGGCTCCTGCTTCAAACTACTGGATGGTACATCCACAGCTGCTTATGCAGTCACTACATTGAGTACGGTTGTGAAGACCAAGAGAATTACGCATAACTCTGTGCAGGCCGCAGAGATTATAGCATTGACTCGAGCTTGTGAGCTTTCCGAAGGGCTAACAGTAAACATATATACTGATAGCCAGTATGCCTTTGGGGTGGCTCACAACTTTGGGAGACTTTGGTCAGAGAGAGGGTTTTTAACTTTGCATGGCACCAAGATCCAACATGGCTCCCTGATAGTACAATTTCTTTCAGCGCTTGCGCTCCCTAGTCAGTTAGCAATCATTAAGTGCGCAGCACATCGCAAGATTATAGATGATGTAGGGAAAGGGAATGCTTTCGCTGATCAAATAGCTAGACAAACTGCCTCTGATCTCTTCACAGAGATGTATGTTTCAAGGGAGACTGTAGATGCCTATGCAATGGATGAGGGTGTTGGGTCTGTACGGGATATCCAAGCCGATGCCACATTAGAAGAATCCAAGAGGTGGGCTGAGGCTTGGGGAAACTCGATGATGATGGGTGTTGGGTGGACATGGTTGAAGGGAAATGGTTGCTTCCTAATGCCTATATAGTAATGATGGTTACCATGGCACAAGGTCCCACACATGTGTGCGCTCAACAGATCACGAGAATGTTAGAGAAAGTCTGGGTAAATGATAAGATTTCAAAAATTGCCCAGCATTATGTCCAATTGACTAAAAACCTGTTTTCAATTTATCACCAGGTGCGAGAGGCATTGCCGGTGAGGTACGAGGGCCCCGGTCACAGTCTACGACAGGGGGGTTGGATCCTCGTTAAATCCTTCGATAGAGCGTCTTGCCTCGCACCACGTTGGAGGGGCCCCTACCAGGTGCTCCTGGTCACTCAGACTGCGGTGCGGGTAGGAGGACGTCGCCACTGGATCCATGGCAGCCACACCAAACGGATCCCACACCCAGTGCCATACGATACAGAAGATGCAGAATCTCTTTCCGACATTGAAACCAACGTACCCGAAATGGCAGATGGTGGAGAGAGAGTGTAGGAGGCTGTTCCGGAAGTTGTAAGGCCCGACAAAACGGCCATCTTGCCTTCTTGCTCTCCCACTGCATCGTTTATGGATCATCCATCTTCTGATCCAGCTTCCGTTCACTCGCCACCTCCTGTGGGAAGTGACGACATCCTGTCTGCTGATTCTTTTGCATCGGAAACTGTGAAGTATAATCTCCGCCCAAGGAGATAGGTTTGCAATACGGCTCTTGCTGTACAATTGAATGGATTTGAGGGCTTGCCTTTTTTTTGGCCCAATTGCATAAAGGGTTCTGCTGGCTAAGGGTTGTGGGAAAAGACATTAAGAAGACGCGCGACCGGAGTCTCCAGCAAGCGAACAATTGGTGTTTCTCGATTGAAGACGTCAATGCCCGCATCCGCTACCGTTCGTACTGAACTTTTGGACAAAAATGTGACTAGGAGAGACAATGAGCAGATATGTATGGGGGCCCCGAAAACGTTTTGTTGTCTACTGGTGATAATCACGGGACTTTTAGTAACTGTTGGTTGTGGGTTTTGGTATTTGGAGAGAATGTACCCTTTTAATGATTTCCTACCTGTTGAAAATATAACTGTTGTTCCCACTCCTTCTGTGCAACTACATACCTTGTCACCTAGAGATCTTTTGCATAGACAGAATTATCAAAATAACACTCTACTTCTAATTATGAATGCTACCCATGCAATCTTTAACAGAACCAATTGTTGGATCTGCTCGCATTTACTGCAACATGGGGATAAGGGGCTAGGTTGGTATATTCACCCTTTACCTTTGACAACTGCTTGTTATGCTTCACTTAGAGCACTGTTCTTTGGCCGATGGAATGATAGCATCTCGGGGAACTTTGATGGCACTAATTTGAATAGTTTTGAGAAACGTGTTCTGACTCCCCTGGGATGCTCGCTTTTCGCAAATAGGAATAAGCTCAATATTGCTTCTATTAGGCCTTCTGATAGACTGTCTCGTCCTTTCCAATCTTTGATTTCCTTTAAAATGGCTCTGATAGGCAATGAGGATGCCGTGCCTCCTTCTTATACTGTACCACAGCCCCGATTCAGTTTCTTTCTGCATACAGAGGAATGGCACCCGGTCAATGGGAGATTTTAAAGGTTGTGCCAACGTTGCAAATTTTTCTGGGGAAGACAGACTTTGTATGTAGGCGAACCTATCTATTTTGTTTGCGGTAATGTAGCATTTCCATGGTTGCCCAGGGATTGGCAGGGAACTTGTTATCTAGGAATCCTGTTACCTGGGGTGTTTATAGCAAGTACTGTAGAGGTTTCGAAGGCTAGTCCACGGCGGGACGAGAATGGCGACACTCCAGCACAGGTTTTAGGAGATGTAGCAAAATCATTCCTTCCATTCTTTGGGCAGATAGCGAATTCCGAGGATATCAGGAAACTAGAGAGAGTACTGGAGAGAACCATCAACCGGACCACAGATATACTCTATAATATGACTTTAGAGCAGAAAGCGATCAGATTGGTAGCGCTTCAGAACAGGATGGCATTAGATGTCATTCTGGCTGAACATGGTGGAGTATGTAAACTAGTGGGGTCCGCTTGCTGTGTTTTCGTACCGGATTCCTCCCCAACTATTTTTAAGGCAATACAGAATCTGCACATTCTTAGTTCAGAAGTGCATGTTCCCGAGGGAAATTGGGATCTTAGCGCTTGGTTCTGGGACTTCTTGCGGTCTTGGGGTTGGAAAGTGCTATCAGTCTTGCTGATTATTTTGGGAATTCTGCTATTTCTGTGTTGTTGTATCCAATGTCTACCAAGTATATGTTCAATGCTAGGGGGATGTTGCGCTCAGGCGATAGGTACAATAGGACATAAAGTGTATGCCCCGGATAAAATCTCTAAGAAGTATGTACTGAAAGAGATCTTAGTGAAAGATCTAATGGCGATAGATATTTCTGACAGCTATTCAGGGTGTATGGACGATGACACATGGAGTTATTTGCAGGGAGATCAGAAGTAGTTTAGCACTTGGCATAGGCCAAAAGGAGGGTTTGTCAAACTAGAAATTATATCGTGCCTCCTATTGCTATGAATATATGTATATTGGCCTACGCCAAGCTGCTAACAAGCTGCTTATAAACTACATGTGAATAAACTCGCATTGCAAGGTCCTGACCTTAGAAACCATGTAAACTGTCATTTTGGGTCAAGCCGCCATTATACCCCACCAAGCCGGGACCGGACAGAAGAACCACTTTGAGAGGGGCGTTAGGGGGGCGTGCTGTCATGACCATAGTCCCTGGCCTTGGGACTCGGGGTCTGTGGCCCTTGCCACAGTATTCCTGCAAGGCCCTACGAGCCCAATCATGCCCTCCTCTGGTGTCCTGGAGGCTCATATGGCAGATGGAGTTCCCATTGGGGAATGGATAAACATGGCTTCCCCACAAGGTTTGGTTTGGAACTGAACGATGAAGTCTAGCATCTAGGGTGAGGTCCGCCCTGGAGGCACTTGGGATACCTGCAGGCTATTTAAGCCACGCCCGAACTGCAGCACGCGCTTCGCGTTGTTCCGCACTCGCAGCGTGACGTTCACAGAGACCTGCTCGCAGCATTCCAGGCCTGCACCTGTTAAATAGGAAATCATATTGTGCCTCCTTTATAATATATATTGGCCTAAGCCCAGTCGCTCTGCGAAGAAAACGGCGTTGCAAAGTTCCGATTTTAGATCAACTTCGCCGCCATTTTAGGATCATCCGCCATTTTGATTTTTGTTCATATGTAATTCTTTGTTCTAAAAGGGTGGACTGTGTTTCCAACTTGTAACCAAGCCTTCCCGACCTTTTGCACTTAGTTAATGGTTAGACTGTCTGCGGGCTGAATGCTTAGACTGGGTAATGAGACCTTGTCCCATACAAGACTCGTGGTCTTAGGATTGTCTGCACCAACAAGCCTCATCCACGAACATACATCAAGGACAATACTGTGTAAATGTCGAGCGTGGATACTGGCTGAACTGCATTGTGAAGGGATATGTGCTAAGGCTTACTGCTAAATCCTGAAATACACTTTTGCCATTGTAACTTGTTTGAATGTAAACCAAATGTAATCCATGTGTATATTGTTGTATGAGCCATAAGTGAACTCGGCACAAACTCTAGACCACTGATTATTAACTTTCAGAGGGGCTGGACATTATTACTAAATTGTATAAACACGTGAATGTCCAGATGTCCAGTACCTCTCACTCCTCACACTGAAGGGCTGGAACTCACTGTGATGTAATGAGGGCCAGATAGCTATCTGAATTTGTTTCTTTGTAACTGTGCAGTAGAATAAAGATCTGTGAATCTTTATAAGGCTGTGTTTGGTGTACTCAGCCTCGATATTTCCTCTTGCTTTTACACACCTATACGGGAGAAGAAGAAGAACACCATTATTTCTCCTTACCTGTGCTACAATCCAGCTCCTCAATTGCTCCGGAGTCTTCCCTGGAGTCTGTCCTCACCAGCAAGCAACATCCTAGGGAGAAGAAAAGAAGAGGACAATTTAGTAAGCGTTCGTCTTCCGATTCCAATGCCTTTCAGACTCACGCTTACCTATCGAAGCTCTCTTTGAATTCGACAACGGTCCGGACACTTTCCACTCTACGTTCCACTTCCATCTGGACGCGCTTCTTCCAGGAACTTCTCGGCGACCTGCAAGGGAAGAATAGCACAGGTTAGTCCTATTCAAAAGACGCTTATAGCGCTGCGCGCATTCACTTACCTTCTCGAGCATCGCCCGCTCCATCAGCTCGACGTCTTCATCATCCCTTCTGCACCTACGAGAGAAGGAGAGGATTAACAGGGCAACGACAATTACGGACACACGCTCTTTAAGGACTAAAGACTTACCTTAAGAACGGAGTCACAGCAGGGCTGGACTCCCGGGCGTACGCCAGTGAAGTAACTTGGCTGTAAAGTGCCCAGCCACTACGCGCCCCTGCACAGAACAGCAGGATGGAGAGTGCACCTTATCGAAATACAAGGTGAGGAAGACTCCAAGGGTATCACTAGGGGGGCACTGGGGAGGTGGGCCCTGAGAGATGGTGATTGTGGCTAGAACTCCTGTCTTCCAGAATAGATCCACGGCAGAGCGAGTCCCCGGGTTGAGGTGAATCCAACTCAGAAAGGATCCAGTCCAGTCGGGTGGCGTCCCTGTGGATACAAGGTGAGCGTTACACTGCTACAGGAAAAGAATCGCAAAAAAGAAGCTGCACGAAAGGGTGAAGAGGCAACACTAGTGCAGAAGAAATTATCAAAATATGCTCTTGAAGGAGCAATGATAACTAGCACAGACAGCTTGAACATGCAACAAACCAATAATCCACAAGAGAGTAATCAGGGTAGTACTGGGTTTTACCCCAGGGGAAGAGGATTTAAAGGAAGAGGATGGCAGAGTAATCAGGGAGGTTTCCAGAGTAATCAGGGAGGTTTTCAAAATCTGCAAAATGGCAATCAAGATATGTCAAATGGGCAAATGATCCAACCACCGCCAGTATGCTGGTTATGTGGGATGACAGGGCATCTAGCACGCACATGCAGAAATCAAGTCATGATCCAGAACGGCCAAGGGATGGGAACAGGTACGGTGAATCCACCTGCAGTCGT
The DNA here is from genome assembly GCF_040938575.1 of Ambystoma mexicanum. NCBI lineage: Eukaryota > Metazoa > Chordata > Amphibia > Caudata > Ambystomatidae > Ambystoma > Ambystoma mexicanum. The sequence goes on from NC_090932.1 coordinate 1,637,342,531, forward strand.
ACAGTAGGGAGTCGCACAGAATTACACAGTGCACCAACAGGCGCTAGGAACACAACAAAGCGTACAGCCTCAGAATTCGGTGAGGTTTCCACAAGGACAGTCCCAACAGGCACCGATGCAACTGTCACAAACAGTGAGTACAGGACAGGCTGCGAAACCTGAAATGAGGGGTAACACTAGTAATGGGGGAAATCCATCAGCACGAGGTGAGCCAAAACTATATATGGACTAGGACAGCTCACTGGGAACCCTAATGTGTTCTATCCTATCAGTGACACCAGACCCTCACCGGGAACCAAGGGTGGATGTTGTTATAGGGGATAAAGAATATTCCTTCCTCATTGACACAGGTGCAACACGTTCGTGTATACGTGAAGGCAAATTTTCCTTGTCCGGTGATGCCATAAATACCCAGAGTTTCACAGGAGCTACAAGTTGTGTTCCCTTTACATACACGCTTCCAGTCTCTATAGGAGAATGTGAGATGAATGTGCCTCTATTATATTCACGACAAACCCCAGTAAACATTTTGGGTAGAGATCTAATGACGAAGTTAAATATGACAATCTCGTTCATGGAGGAGGGCATAATATGCTCAACTCCAGGAATGCACTATTCAAATGTATGCAAAATGATTAGAGCATACGCAGGACACACAGCCATGAGGGCTACACCATTAGAGCCTGAAATATTCGTGTATGGAATATGTGTACTAATGGCAGGGCTGCCAGGCCTTGCAGACAAGATCATGAAGACCCCAGATGAATTTCTATTCAGGCCAAGAATACCGATGGCTTTGATTGATGGTTATGACGATGAAGGCAGACAATGGTGCACAGTAATCGCCATTGAAGAAGGATACCGATTGACTGATGTCACTGATGACGATCTGTTTAATGAGCAAGCAGATATGGGAGAGACAACAGTTGAGGTGAGCTTCACCTTTTGGGTTAGAATGATCAAAAGAGAAGTGCCTCAGAGGATGATGTTAGCACAGCACCGTCCCGAATATTTTGATGACGACATGGCCCAGGTGCCTGTCTCAATATGGACTACAGGCCCCTATGACGTAGGCTTATTGAAAGGAGTCAGAGAGGTGAAAATTAAACTGAAGCCAGGAGCAATTTCACCCAAAGCACAACAATTCCCGATGTCTACGGAGGCAGATGAAGGGATTTGTAAGACACTTTCGGCTATGATGGAGCAGGGCATCTTAGTGACGTCAGAGGCATCATGCAATACTGCCGTTTACCCTGTCAAAAAATCAAAGGAAGGGTCTTGAAGGCTAATTCAAGATTTGAGGCCGATAAATGATATTGTTGAGGCAGAGTTCCCTTTAGTCCCGAACCCAGCTACAATTCTATGTAATATACCTGTTGAGGCAAAATATTTCCCAGTGATTGACTTGAAAAATGCATTTTTCTCAATCCCTTTGCACCGTGACTCACAAGATCTGACGTCCTTTACATTCAGACAGATGCACCTGAAAAGCACGATGCTACCCCAGGGGTTCTGTGAGTCTCCTTCTATCTTTAACAGATGGACCTTATCAATATTGCATTGGAGAGTGTTGTCTTACAATATGTGGATCACATCTTAAGTTGCAGCACGACAGAGGAGCAATGCGGACACGCGTCTATTCAGCTATTGACTATATTGGCTGGGAAAGGATATAAAGTTGATTGATCTCGCATGAGGGGAAAAGAGTTACCCCAGAAAGAGTTGAAGCCATACTAAACACGGCCAAGCCACACACAGTAAAACATATGCAGAGCTTCTTAGGCCTATGCAATTATGTCAGGGCATGGGTCATCAACTACAGCTCGTACACAAAGCCTTTGCTTCAGGCCCTAAAGAGAGCCCAAGTGACGAAAGAAAATGTTGAATGGTCTGAGGCCATGGAGGAAGGATTTGCTGAACTCAAGAGAGCCATTTGCACGGCACCAGTTTTAGGAATCCCCAATTATTCAGAGGAATTTTACCTGTTCTCACATACGAATGGCAGCATTATGACGGCAGTGCTCACACAGAGAACAACATTGGGGTAAAAACCCCTGGCATATAATAGTGGAAATTTGGACCCAGTGATGAAAGGCCATTTCCCGTGCGAACAAAGTTTAGCTGCCGCAGCTTTTGCCATATCGAAGGGTACAACCATTGTGATGGGATGTTCAATGACGTTGAACGTCGAGCACTAGCTATTTGCTATCCTAGAGAACATTAACATCTCAAAGAGCTTCTGGTTATGAAGTGATCATATTGAATCCATCGATTAAAGTAGTCCGATGTAAGATAGTGAACCCAACTATGTTCATAGCAGAGCCAGTCACTGAAGGAGAGCAAATACATGACTGTGCAAATTATGAAGAATTCTATGATGAAATTCCCAGGGTGAAAGAGAATGCACTGGCAGGAGGAGAAATTATCTTCATTGACGGTTCTTCGAGAATCGATTAAAATGATAGACAAAGATATGCAGGCGTTGCTCTAATGAAGCACACAGCAAATGGGGAATTTCAAGTACTCCTTAGTGCACAAATACCATATCACTATTCAGCACAAGCTGCAGAATTATTGGCGTTGATACTCGCGATTGTGAATCACGCAGGCCAGTAAGTGACAATATACAAGCACTCCGCCTATGTGACGTTGACAGTGCACACAGGCTTAGCGCGCTGGAAAAGGAGGGGCTACCTACGAGCAGACGACACGTCAGTGCAGCACGCAGCCTTGTTGGACAGGCTTATTAAGGCACTACAGCTCCCAGTGGGCATAGCGGTCGTGAAATGGGCCGCCCACACGAATGGGACATATTTTATCTCACAAGAAAATCAAGCAGCAGACACGGAAGCCATGCATATGGCATCTAAGAATGAGACGTAGGAAAAGGTGGGACGAGCCAAAGTATAACAGTCCCTTTACAGTGGAAGACTGCACTCCCTCTGCAGTAAAACTACAAGGAAGAAGAGCTTGGATCTTTTTGGGCGACATCAAGCCATACATTGGAGAATGCCCCCTGCCTGCACCCCAGCACATACGACGGGGAAGAACCACAGCACATGCAGACGAGATCCATGACGAGGAAGAAGGACGCATGAGCAGCAGCAAAACAAGACAAAGAGCTTTGTGCAAAAGTTGTGGTTTCACCTAGGACATCCCTCTGAGCATAAGGAGGATAAGGACATAAAACAGACACTCTGTGCCTCCTAGTTGCAGGGTGAAGAGGAAAATTGCATTTATAAACCACAACATAGCCTGCCTAATTTGAACTTTGGACTGAGTCACTGAAGCCTCAGTAAGGAAAAGAAAACATGAGACATTTTGATCGAGGACACATAAGCTGGAAGAAAAACCAGTATCCTGACTCTTTCTGCACTGTAACTTTGTCTGAATCACTTATGATGTCCCGCAGTAGCGACATCATCAAAGATGTGGTGACATACTTCGATCTAGTGCTGAGATCGTACCCGTCAGTGATGGGGAGACTCACCAGTGTCACCGAATTTCTTCAAGATCCTGAAATCGAAAAGACTATAAGGACACTGCTCATTGTGATCACCGAGCAGTGCCTCTTACTCCCTGAGTACAGCGAAGAAAAACCAAATGTCCCAAGTAGAGAAGGAAGTGAATGAGCTCATCAACGTATTGTCCTTTCGCCTAATCGAAGACTGTCCAAATCTTGTCGAGAGAACGACAGATGTACTTACTTTTCTTCGAGATCTAGCAAATACAGAACGTCTGAGCATCATCCTAAATAGTATAGTTATACAGGTGGCTCTCCACGCAAACGGAAATTGCAGACACTGTTCACAGTGAAGTGAAAAGTAATCAGTCCCAGTTCCAGCAAAGACAGGGCAAATTTCCCTGTCACCAGAAGACATCAGGTTGGCAACATGTTTTTCGCCCAATCGAGGATTTTCCAGAGCTTGTGGGGAGACCGATCGATGTTGATGTCCTTACATACATCAGAGACCCAGCAAATTCTGCACAGATGGGCATGCTCCTGCATGGAATTGTGATGCAGATCGAACTTTCTAACCATCAGCAGAACAATTTGAGAAGATTTTAAACTTTCTGCCGAGGGACAGATCGAGAAAGTAATACCAGAAGGTTCCTTTTTTATTTCATCTGACAAGAACACAGCATGTCTTCGGGATTGAAGCAGATTAGAGGAACTGACTGGGAACTTGTATATTTTGAACATGCACAGTAAAGAGACTTACTGAAGTATTATTTGATTTTGACATTTACATAGAAAAAGAAATGTATCCAGAGACAATAGACAAACCATTGATCCGGCAAAGAGAGAAAATTGTTTAGTATCGGCAATTTACAAGCAGAAACGGCAGAACCTAGAAATAACATTGGTTAAAAGATATATGAAAGGTTAGCATTTCTCAACAGATGATCGAGATGGGGATCCAGAGCAGCAGTATCATCCTCCCCCAGGAGGAGAGACGGTCATATTGTTCTGGACGTAAATGCTGCCGCCTAACCTACAGGGGCATAATGTATTTGTGTATTATATTCATCATCATTTTATTGTCATTAACGATCAGAACTGCATTTTTTATTTGTGTACGAAGCGTTCCAACCCCAGTACATCCACCTAATAATGTACGTGTAACACCCACAACAGCACCCAGGCCCTTTATAGTAATTCCAGTCCCTAGGAGATCTGATAATGGAGTGAGTGAACTAGAGATGGATGTGATAAGCAATGACACACACACACTTGTGGTAACAAGCAAATCGAAAAGCCGGAGACAGGGTCGGCATAGAGTGAATGAAAAAAGGTTACTGACAACCACACACGTGCAAACATTGAATACACATACTTATGGCCTAATGTCAACAACTGCAAAACCACAATCCAGAGCATGGGAGAAGAAAAGACTGCCTACTATGGGAAATATCACTACAAGTAACGTAAAGAGCCAAATGAAGGAAGCAGATGTCGTGGAAAGACAAGAAGAGTTGAAAAGACAGCCAACAGAAACAGCTATATCAGAAACCCTTGAGCCAACACCAAGAAAGACAAGAGTAAACTGTCATGATGCCTACCCCCGGGGACCCAGCTCAAGTCCATCAACCCCGGAAGCAGGCATCAAGTTATCCTAAGCAAGCCAACAACCCCTGCTAGGGGTTATTTGGGTCCAGTCCTGGCGCCTATGGCGCCAGGCTCATATGGAGAGTCAGTCCTGGCGCCATAGGTGCTAGGCTCATAGAATAAAACTTACCTGATGCAGACCATGCTGCAAACTTACCTGATGCAGACCATGCTGCAAGAGCTCCAAGCCAAAAGAGGCTTGGAAGGGACTACTTTAATTAGGGACTATTTTTTTACTCGGGCGGGCTGGGGAGGAAAACTTACCTGGAACTACTTTGGTGGCTATTTAAACCACGTCCGAAGTGCAGCACACGCTTTGCGTTATTCTGCATCCAGCAGCGTAACGCTCACCGTGCCTGCAAGTCTGCATCCAGCCTTCTGCCACGCCCGCCTCGAGTTTGGAGCTCCTAGAAAAAGGGAGAAAGAAGGAAAAAAGGTTAGAACAGGAGCAATACCTTTGATCTTTACCTGAATTCCCGATCCATCGCGCCTTCGAGCTGGAAGAAAGAAGTTATTTCATGCGCGTCGCCTCTCCTGCTGCAGCACCGCACTGAACTCACCGGCCTTTGCAGCATCTTCACATTCCACAGCATCCTCCTGCATGTTCCCGCCGCACTCTGGCACCTAAGGAGAAGACAAGAACAGCAAGGTGAGCAAAGGGAATACACAGAGGAATATTAGTTACCCCCCCATAGACTTACCTGATTTTACCACTGGGGGGGCTATTCCTCTTCACGGGTCAGCACAGCTTCCACTGCATCTTTGCCGAACCCCGGCCCCTAAGGGGAAACAAAAGGACAGCAAGGTGAAACAAAGGGACTAACAAGGGGAAACCCTCCTCACCACAATAGACTTACTTGATTTTACTGCTGGAGGTATTATTCTCCGAGACTTCATACTTTCTCTCAGCGCCTGAATAAGGGAGAAAGCAACAGGTTACATATTGACATTATTTTATCGAACTGTGTTGGAAAATACAAATCCTTACCAGAATACTACGGTTGCCACGAGGAACTTTTCATTAGGGTCAAGCTGCAACCTGCAAGGAATCGGACAAGAGTGAAAGTCAGGCATTTGAGCTCTTACGAACTTTATACTTACGGCGTCTTGCCCGGAATCTCTGAGTCAATATTGTTCTGGAACTCACCAATTCCTTCGAGCCAGTGAAGCAACTGGTTATCAACGCGCCCCTGCGCTCAATGCAGGAAGGAGAGGTCATCTTTTCAAACCATCAGGTGAGACTATAAGAGGGGACATCAAAGGTGATCTGTGGGGAGAACAGTGGGGGTGAGGGGATTTACGCTCAACTCCGCGGGGTGGTTATGCCCTTTCTCCAATTGCAGAAGAATATTCCCACGGGCCAAGCAAACAAAGAGAGGTGGGCCAGTCCAGTCCGTCATCTCGGCCCTACGCGTCACATTGGTGGAGACCGCAGCTGTCCAGTTCCGTTCGACGCCTCTGTGGGAGCCAGGTGAGCGTAACACAAACTCAGAGAAAATGTCTGCACAACTGATAGCAGACACAGTATGGCCATTCATAGCCAGAGAAAGGAAAATACTAGAGGAACTGAAGAATAAACCCACAGAGACAACATTGCCGAGTATATATGTTCTAGTAGCAGGGACAAGTTGATGTTCTACAGTACAGGCGTATGCAGAACCCAAGCCAGAGTGGATGCGGACATTTCTAACCAAAAAGAAAAAGAAACATGAGGACAAGGAAAGAACTGCCAGACTTGTATCTACTCACATGGCACAGATGACGAAGCCTGCACCATGGACCAAGATACCTGGGAATCCTCCAGAAAGAAAGAGCCGTATAGATGCATTCAGAGATGTAGTTATAGCAAACTACATGAAAACCTTAAGAATCAAGAGAAGCATGCATGGAGACAACAACGAACTAAACAATTACTTGGATAGCACAGCACATTTGGGAAACAACATTTGGTACCAACACATGAAGGAAGTTGGAAGACGAAGTTCAGAGGGGGAATGCTTTGTGTGTGCACTCCTACCATACAGCATGGGGAAGTCCAAGATCTTCGTAGCTGTAGAAATTGATGTCCAGACAGCACACTGTCTTTTGCATGTAGCAATGTGCAAGACCAGAGGCCAGTTCATGGGTAGTGATGCCTCACTGAAATGGGCAACTGAAAAAACTGATGATGTAGATGATTATGTTCAAGACATAAAGACAAGAAACAGAGATCATACCAAGAATCATGTGATCAGGAGAAACCTGGAGTGAAAGGAGCGCAAATCAGATGGGAAGCAAACCAGAAACTAAATGTCCAAAGAAAAACTCCAGAAGAGGCTCGAAGTTGGAAGAACAGAGGTCAAATGCAGATTTGGGGAACAGTGCTTTCTCCAGACAGATGGGAGAAGGGAGTAGTGATATGCAGAGCATGGATGGTCATAGGTCAATACGAGCCTACCATCAACATAATGCGAGATGGATGCAAGCCATTGTGGACAAAGATTGCAAAATTGCTGACATGGGTCAAAGACAGAGGAGGACCCTTGCAGATAGTGCCACTGGAAAGCCCCAAATTCTGCTTCCGGAATAATGGCACAAGAAAAATGGGAGAGAGTCAGAACTGTGGACAAGTCTTTGATGCTCCAGGAATGATGCATGGAACTGGAGTAATTATGGATAATTATTGGGCATGTGGATCCAAAGCATACATCAGACTGCCGAGAAACTGGGGAGGCATATGCACAATAGTGAAGGTCCACGTTCCAGCATTGGTGATCCCGAAAAGTGACCTGAATATTGGCAGTTTCCCCAAAAGCAGATGCACAACTGAGGAAAAGAAGACCTGTGGAACTGTTGAACCGAATGAAAAGGGAGAATTACTTCTCTGCCAAACCAGAAGAAGCCTTTCATGCAATCCCATATGAACACAGGCTTTATAGTCTCACCTCATCAGTGTTCACAACAATTTTCATGCCAATATTCCAAGTTGGAGCTAACACTAAATGGTTACAGATAACCAGATGGGAGTTACTGCAGACCATCAACACAACCATAAAAGGATTCAACGCGATCAAGGAAGAGCTAATAGCAGTCCGACTGATGACTCTCTAGAATAGATATGTGCTTGCCATGATCACAGCCATGGATGGAGGAGTTTGTGCAAAATCGGAGAATCATGTTGCACATTTATACCTTCTCATGATGAGGAAAATGGAACTCACAGAAGCCATAGGTATGCTGACAAAACTGCAGAACCAGATGATTGATGAAACTGATGAAGTTGATGATGACAGTTGATTTGGATCGCTGTTCTCATGGGTTCCACAATGGATGGCAGATGCATTCAAGTTCCTAGGAGCCCTGCTAGTGATGATATTGCTAGGATTCTGTGTCATCAAGATAATAATCTCCCAATGGCAGACAACTGTGAAAAAAGCCATAGGGATGAAGATCATGATTGATGTCGAGCCAGGATGGAAGCCCAAAGACTTGACTGACGAATAAATAAGAGATGTTGTGAAAGCCAGCATTTATGCATCAGAAGGAACAAAGTTTCTATATCCCAAGAAGCATAGAAATTATGTGGTAAGATGGGTTTACTGCAGCCCAGACGGACAATGCAAACTAATGACAAGGAATAAAGACGAACATGTAAGAACAGCAGGAAGCCTGAAAGGAGTAATAAAAATATGGACTCCAAAGAGACTTCTTCAGACCATCATGTATAGATCCAGAAGATGAAGAGGAAATGGACCCAGACAATAAAGTAAAAATTAATACAGAGGAATCAAAGAAGATGAATTCAAAGAAGGAAGTGAAAGTGGTCGATAAATCGCACAGAGGGGAGAGTGTAGAGGAGGTCACAAATAAAGCCTGCACTCCAACCGCCCATTTCGAAGTACCAGGAACGTTCAGACCAAGATATGTGACGTATGATGAGCAAATAAACCAGCAGAGAGCCGCGGTGGGGCTTTGTCCAGTACCTACCAGAAGAACGATGCCTATTGAAGTACCAGTACTAAGGAAACAATGGACAGTAAGTATCCATTGAGAAAGCCATATCATCAAATGAGACGAAGTGAAGCTCGTCTAAATACAGTCCCTGAAGAAACCAAAAAGGTCTTAATGGAAGACGAATGGTGATGTCACGAGAACCCAGACTGCCTCACCTATAGAAGAAATGATGACCAGAGAATGACGAAATACCATGAATAAGGATATCGTGAACTTAGTGTGAAGGCGTTGTCAAATGAAAGAAGCTTAAGCTGTAAGCATGATAAAGATATTTTACCAGTTAACACGTGTACTTATGCTTGGAACCACAAGACAGCTAAGAAAACAGTGTGGCTTGCTATGCTTAGTAGAGGGATAGTGCGGCAAGCGCCATATACATATCTACCTCAAATAAAGCACTTTATATGAAGTATACTTCCACTTTGCACAAAAAGCAGAATCAACTAGAATTACTAAGGCCATTCGAGAAGGGTTTCACATTCAACGACATCAGGAGCTGAGCATCAGAAACAAAACTCAGCAGAGGCAACTCATGCCTAGGAAGCCAAGGTCGTATCCATCAAAATGAACGAGCAGTAGCTACAATTAACTGAAGCAAGGACCAGAATATACTGCTTTGACGGGGCAAGATAAGAAGGAGAAGGCAGGTAGTGGGTGAACATAAAATCAAATACACAAATTGTTGAGGAAAATGTGCAGGTACCTGTTGTAGAGGAGGTCCCAAATAAAGCCTGCACTCCAACCGCCCATTTTGAAGTACCAGGAACGTTCACACCAAGATATGTGACGTATGAGCAGAGCAAGACCCCCACACCTACGCATGGCTGTGAGCCAGGAGAAGATATCCAGGCAGAAGATGCAGTCTCGAGGCCAACCACAGTGAAATAATTGACACATAGCCACTAAAGTGATGATTGATTGGAGGAAGGCTGGGTGAGTTGAGGGGCACCTTGCACCTGGCCGACCATTCTGTGTGCTGCTAAGCAAAGTGGAAAAGTATGCATGGGATTAGTGCCAACCCAATCACAATGAACCAAATAGTCTATGGTCCTATAGTTAGTAGAACCAATAGGACGTCGTACTTTTAGTGACGTCTGCAGTAGTCATTTTTGAAGGAAGGGCCTAGATGCCCACCTGACAGTGTTTACCCAAACCCCGCTCTCCGTTACCATATACAGATATAGTACCTATAGTAAAGTTACCTTTTCCTAACCAATAGAATTGCATGGTAACTTTTGAGTGTTACACGTCAATGGTGATGAGTTTTCAGTATAAATGTTATGATTTTTATGAAGTTCGTTGGAGTTGAAGCGAGAAAGAAGATCGCTCCATTGCTGATATTCATAACTCCCCGTTTTTTGTACTTGTCATTAAACGGACTCCCTTTGCCAAACCATTAAGTTGTCCTTATTGATTGGTGTCGGAGTAATGAATTTGCACCCCCATCCATCTCACGGGTGCTGCTATCTTGTCTTAAACTGCTTCTGAGCAAACTCTGACTCTATGGGCCGGTCGGGGGTCTCGGAACACACTGTGATGAGGCGGGCTGCAGCGTGGTCTGTTGCTTTGAGGGGTACCCGATGTGCTGCTAGAAGCCCATTGAGGAGGCCATTTCCCCCATCGATGTGTGAGCTAATGAGGGATTGGACCACCATATGGAATTCATATAGGGAAATTAATGGTTTGATTTTGCAGAGTGCGTTCCCAAAAATACTCTTTGATTTTATGGAAAACAGCAAGGAATCCTCATTACTGCTATTTGTCCCCTTCCTTTTTCTGATAGTGGTATTTCAAAAGAGAACGATTGGAGTGTACCACGCTGTCCATCTTCGAATTATAGTCTTCCATAAAGTCATTTATTCTAGATTTTGATAATGTGCTTTGTTCAGTAAGACACGTGCGACATTCTTAGTTTGACTACAATATAGACCAGAAATGTACAATAGTTTCTTTAGCTGAGAATACACACCATTTTGTCTCTCAAAATGCCCTTCTTTCTTTGGAAGGCTCTCATCCAGATACACTAAATGATCTCTTTCTACTGTGAGCACCAAGGCAATGTTTTGTTTTGTATGCTGCTCACTGGTTGGCTGTGCTGCTGATTTGTTCTTTAACTGTATGACCACATTAATAATTAGGAAAAGAATAGAAAATAATGAATGCAGTTATAGACCCTGTTGACTGGCCCTGAGGTCGGCTACAGAGTCTGTCAGAACCCCAGTATTCCCTGCAGAGACTGTTCATGACCTCCTGGACTGCCCCCAGTACAGGAAATGTGCACTCAATGTGACTGCCACACACACATGATGGCAATGCATGTCTCCAGATTCCAGGCTGGTCCCCACCTCGGGGAGGCCTCTGTCATTGCTAATCTCGTTCTATGTTTAACCATCAAACAAAGCACTCCCCCAACCCATCATGATATCTGTGTTTTTTCTCTAGTGAGGCTGCTGTTTGCAACTGCTGGGGTGGCTCTAGCAAACACGCACCTGACAATGTGACTCTCACCCATAGAGAAAGAGAGACAGAGAGAGAAAGAGAGAAGAGAGTGTGAGAGAGAAAGGGAGAGAGAAACAGATGGAGAGAGAAGAGAGAGGGAAAGAGAGAAACAAAGAGAAAGAGAAGGAGAGAGAAGAAGAGGGAGAGTGAGGGAGAGAGGGAGGAGAAAGAAGGGGAGTGACAGAAAGAGAGTGAGATAGAGGGGAGAGAAAGAGAGAGAGGGAGAGAAAGTGAGAAAGAAAGAGTGAGAGAGAGGGGAGAGCAAGAGAGAGAGGGAGAAAGATGGAGAGACAGGGAAGAGGAAGGAGAGAGAGAAAGACAGAGAGAGAGAGAGAGGAGCAGAAAGAGAGTGAGAGAGAGAGAGAACGAGAACGATGTGAGAAAAGAGAGAGTGGGTGACAGAGAGAGAGAGAGGAAAGAGAAAGAGGGGGAGCAAGAGAAAGGGAGTGAGAGAGGGGAGAGAAAGAGAGACAGAGATGGATGGAGCGTGAGTGAGAGAGAGGAGGAGAGAGAGAAAGAGAGAATGAGACAGAGGGGAGAGAAAGAGAGGGAGAGAGAGAGAGAGAGAGAGAGATGGAGAGAGAGGGAAGAGAAAGAGAGAGTTTGAGAGAGAGAATGTGAGAGAAAGAGATAGAAGTAAGGAGAAGGAGAGAAAGTGAGAGTGAGGGGGGAGAAGAGAGGGAGAGAGAAAGAGAGAAAGCAAGAGAGTGAGAGACAGTGGAGAGAAAGGGAGCGAGAAAGAGAGACAATGAAAGAGAAGAGATTGTGAGAAAGAGAGAGGTCAGCATATAATGCAGTGAGTACAGCTACATATTTTTCTTTTATTTCCTAATGTTGGGATTGTGTGTAGCAAGCTCCTGAGCACCACTTAACATCCTGGGGTCAGATTACGGAAACTTTGCATTGGTGCTAGGGAAACGATGGCCCTCATTTTTAAAAACACTGGGACTAATTAAATAATCATTGCACCTCGACAAGTGCAGTTTGGCATATTAAAAGCACCTGGGCTAAAATTGCCCTAGTGCTAAACAGAGACATTTTCACTACATTTGTGCACCAGGGCAACGTGTGCCCCAATGCTAATACGGAATGGTATCAATAACGTTGCCCTGATGGAAACAGGCATCAGCAATGCATCTTTTTAGCCCTAGTGCTAATACCCTTCACACTTTGCACTTGCACCGGTGCAACGTTTCTGTAATCTGGCCCCTGGTCATAGCACTTTTGCGCACAGAAGTGCATTATGGGTGACCTCTCTCTACCCCTGCTGCTGCTTTAAACCTGACTTGGACAGACAAATAGACGTACCTCAACCCACTGCACCGTGAGGAGTAACGTAGCCATAGGGCCTTCCGGTTGTTTGGTGTCCCTCTATGCTTCTGTGTCCATCTTGTCACCACTCATGCCGTGGTCACTGATTAAAGTGCAGTCCTCTTGCTGAAGACTGCCAGGGTTCCAAACATTTGTGTGGTGGTGTTCCTTTAAAATGTGGGCAGCGCACGAGCACCTTTCCAGGCCGCTACTGCCACACACTTTTCATGGAAACACATTTGTTTTGCTCGCATTGGATTCCGGGAACGCAGCGGTATGACGTTGCAACGGTTGACACGTAGCGTTGTGTCAACGAAACGCTCCGTTTGCGTCCCGCCTCGTTGCCAGATGTTGTGGGCGAGCCCGTGCCTCGGGCCGCCCCGTACTAGCACACACGCACACACATTCATACAAGGAGATACGGGACATGCGTGTGTGTCTTCCAGAGTCCTGGCGGCAACTGCTGCACGGACGTTCTTTATTACAAACGCACATGCGCGACACAGAGCGAGGCTCGCGCATGCGTCGTTCGCGATTGCGACGTCACAGGCGCCGTATTATACCGAGCACAGGTGCAGGCTTTGGCAGCTCAGCTGGAGTTGAACGTTACTCGCGGTAGAGCTCAGACTTGTTTTGCTTTGTTCGTGTGCTGTGGGGTGTGAGGCGGACTGGAGCTTGGAGAAAGGGTGATTGATATAGCACAGAGCTAGCTCCAAGAAGCCGAGCAGCGCCTAATAATTTTGCGCGAGTGGGTGAATCCTCTCGAACACTTGGGGCTGTGTAAAGCACACGGTGCCGTGTGCTGTACGCTTAGGACCAGATCACACAAGCCAACAGGTGATGGCGGTAGTACTGGACAGCACTTTGCAGAGTTAATTTCACCAAGCATCCCGCTACAGGACCGACAGGGACGTCGCTGCCCCCCCCCCCCACCCTCCTTCTGTTTGACGCTTGGTTTCTGCCACCCCATGTAAGCGATGTGCGTGTTATCCTGCACGTTAGACCGCAAGTGATAAGCGTATTAGCAGTGACACGTCTCTGGCTCGACAATCTAATATTGAACAAGCGGCAGGACCCGTATCTTATCCACTCCTTTCAGAGCCCTCCTGTCCGCAGACACAGTCACTCGATAGCATTGTGTCTGTGATTGATAAGGGCCGTGTTTTCACCAGACGAATCAGTGACGTTGCTCAGTAGGCTGAGTGTATGCTGCACAGATCCGTGTGTGTTACGTATATACGTTCATTTCCCTGCAGTGCAGATTCAGAATGTCATCCTTCCCAGGCTGATGAAATACGTTTTTTTAGTTGTGTAATAGTAATACCCCGTATTTAAAGAGCAAGTGTCAGCTTGTGCTCTGAGCTCAGCCCGTGGTGTAAGCTCAAGTTGTGGTGTGAACTCAGGTTGTGGTGTGAGCTCAGGTTGTGGTGTGAACTCAGGTTGTGGTGTGAGCTCAGGTTGTGGTGTGAGCTCAGTTTGTGTTGTGAGCTCAGATTGTGGTGTGAGCTCAGCTTGTGGTGTGATCTCAGAGCTCGTGGTGTGAGCTCAGGTTGTGGTGTGAGCTCAGCTCGTGGTGTGAGCTCAGGTTGTAGTGTGAGCTCAGGTTGTGGTGTGATCTCAGCTTGTGGTGTGAGCTCGGCTCCTGGTGTGATCTCAGCACGTGGTGTGAGCTCAGGTTGTGTTGTGAGCTCAGGTTGTTGTGTGAGCTCAGGTTATGGTGTAAGCTCGGCTCGTGGTGTGAGCTCATGTTGTGAGCTGAGGTTGTGGTTGTGGTGTGAGCTCGGCTCATGGTGTGAGTTCAGGTTGTTGGGTGTGGTGTGAGCTCAGGTTGTGGTGTGAGCTCGGCTCGTGGTGTGAGCTCAGGTTGTGGTTGTGGTGTGAGCTCGGCTTGTGGTGTGAGATCAGGTTTCGGGTGTGGTGTGAGCTCAGGTTGTGTGAGCTCGGCTTGTGGTGTGAGCTCAGGTTGTGGTGTGAGCTCGGCTCGTGGTGTGAGCTCAGGTTGTGGTGTGAGCTCATGTTGTGGTGTGAGCTCAGCTCGTGGTGTGAGCTCAGGTTGTGGTATGAGCTTGGATCGTGGTGTGAGCTGAGGTTGTGATGTGAGCTTGGCTCGTGGTGTGACCTCGGCTCGTGATGTGAGCTCGGGTTGTGGTGTGAGCTCAGGTTGTGGTGTGAGCTCAGGTTGTGGTGTGAGCTCGGCTCGTGGTGTGAGCTCAGGTTGTGGTGTGAGCTCAGGTTGTGGTTTGAGTTCGGCTTTCAACGTAGATGTCTAAACGGCAACATGTCTGAATGGTCACCTTTAAAGCTCTGAATGACGGACACATGCTCCTAGCTGTCGACAAGTTCATGTGTACCATTAAAAACACCCCACATAAATTCCACAAGGCTATGCTTCCGAGGGTTGTTACACATATATAACACATGCACAACCCGTCAGCACTTACATTCCACACTCCAATACATCTGCTAGCCTATAATACACACAGACTCCTGTAACACACATAGCCAGTGCTCGATTACACTTCTACTATGCACAAAGCTCTGTGTGCAGTTACACTCAAATAACACAGGCAGGGCTTGAGTGAAATAACACTAATAACGTGAGCACTCACTCCACTCCACAACCTGAGTTTACACCACGGGCTGAGCTCACAACACAACCTGAGTTCACACCATAACCTGAGCTCACACCATGAGCTGCCCTCCCACCTCAACCTGAGCTCACACCACAACCTAAGCTCACACCACGAGCTTAGCTCACACTAAAACCTGAGTTCACATCACTACCTGAACTAACACCACAACCTGAGCTCACCCCACAACCTGAGCTCACACCACAACCTGGGTTCACCCCACACCGTGAGCTCACACCCCGAGCTGAGCTCACACTACAACCTGAGCTCACATCACAACCTGAGCTAACACCACGAGCTGAGCTCGCACCACAAGCAGAATTCACACTGAACTCTCCTTCATTGGGTTTAACACCACACTGGCTTCCTGCTTCCATCATCACTATCCTGCCCCCTCCTTCACCACCTTCCCCGCCTGCCCCCCACCAAGGGTCACTCCTCCTTTCCTCTCACTGCCAACAAGGACTCGCCTTGCCCTCACTACTGCTCTTGACACAGCTAAACCTTCCTACTAACCAGTTCTCATATCCTTTCCCCGCTCCCACCCTCGCACACTATCTCCTTATTCTGCTCTCTCTACTGAGCACTTCACCTGAATGTGTGGGACACTGGGCCCATCCTTCTCTCCCAACCCCTCTTTCTCCCTGCTTCCTCACACCCCTGCCCTCTCCTTGCTATCCCACTTCTCTCCCACCTCCCCAATTAACTTATGTTGGTCCTGTCCCCCTATTGAGCCTTAAACGCCCCAACCAATCAACACACTTGTACCTTTACACTTCATCCCCCTTTAATCTCTCTCTCTCCCTCAGCAGACTTCTTCCCTGCCCACTTGAAAACAGTTTCAGCAACATTCCCTTTAAAAAAAAAAGAAACACTTCAGAGTCCAACAATCCCTCATTCTACAGACCTGTCCATCCTCTGCCCCCACACTCCAACATCCAATGCTCCCTTCCAAAATACCTTCCTTCTCAAGCCCTTCACTCAGCTACCTCCAGCACTCTGAGTGTCAGATGCTTCTCAAGGCAGGGAGTGGGGGTAGATCTCTCTCCTCTGCAGGTGCATCCCTCTGGAATAGCCTCCCTGCCCCTCTCAAAATTCAGCCGGACCACCGGAAGTTCCGGAAGCAGCTCAAAACTTTCCTCTTCTCTGCTTTCTCTCTCTCCCTCCCCTGCTGACCTACCTGTCTGCTGTACGAACTGGTTGCTTGGCTACCCCTCAGAGTCTCACTGGGTACCCGGCTCTTTCTTTATCAGTCACCCTTGCACTGTCTCCGGGCCCACCACGCCATAGAGGACTGTAACCGTACAGTCCCTTGTTCTCCTTGCACTACCCAGAGCCGCGCTGCCCTGGCTGCACTTACTCAGGGCATTGCTGTCCTGTTTCCCCCTCTCCTCTCCCTTGCACCACCATGTCCCTTTCACCTTGCACGTATCGTTCTTGCACTTGCACGATCTGAGTGACACAAGGCCTAGTAAGATCCTTTGTCTTCTCCTCTCTGGCCTTCCCTCCCTTGTCTTGTCGCGCCTAGAAATCCTATTCACTACTGCCCACCTCATTGCAAGCTGCTCCTTTTCCCTACTGCCCCCCGAATTGAAAGCTGCCCCTTTTCACTACTGCCCCCTCCATTGCAAGCTGCTCCTTTTCACTACTGCCCCCTCATTGCAAGCTGCTCCTTTTCCCTACTGCCCCCCTCATTGCAAGCTGCTGCTTTTCCCTACTGCCCCCTCATTGCAAGCTGCTCCTTTTCCCTACTGCCCCCCTCATTGCAAGCTGCTGCTTTTCCCTACTGCCCCCTCATTGCAAGCTGCTCCTTTTCCCTACTGCCCCCTCATTGCAAGCTGCTGCTTTTCCCTACTGCCCCCCTCATTGCAAGCTGCACCTTTTCCCTACTGCCCCCTCATTGCAAGCTGCTCCTTTTCCATACTGCCCCCCACATTGCAAGCTGCTCCTTTTCTCTACTGCCCCCCTCATTGCAAGCTGCTCCTTTTCCCTACTGCCCCTTCCATTGCAAGCTGCTGCTTTTCCCTGCTGCCCCCTCATTGCAAGCTGCTGCTTTTCCCTACTGCCCCCCACATTGCAAGCTGCTCCTTTTCCCTACTGCCCCCCTCATTGCAAGCTGCTGCTTTTCCCTACTGCCCCTTCCATTGCAAGCTGCTGCTTTTCCCTGCTGCCCCCTCATTGCAAGCTGCTGCTTTTCCCTACTGCCCCCTCATTGCAAGCTGTTCCTTTTCCCTACTGCCCCTTCCATTGCAAGCTGCTGCTTTTCACTAATGCCCCCACATTCCAAGCTGTTCCTTTTCCCTACTGCCCCCCTCATTGCAAGCTGCTGCTTTTCCCTACTGCCCCTTCCATTGCAATCTGCGGGCTTACGGCGCGTTACAAGATCACAGACATAGACATAGACAATCTGCGCCTAGAAGCACTTGTGTACAGGCGCATTATTAATGCCATATCATATCATATCTGCTCCCTTTCACTACTGCCCCCACCTACTAAAATCTGCTCCTTCTATAACTGGCCCCCCACCAACATAATCTGCTTCTTTTCACTTCTAGCCCCTCTACACTGAAATGCACTCCCCCGGCAGACCCGGACAAAGCTATTTCAACAGTGAAACTGTTTAACACCCATTTCAAACTCCACCATTGTACTGCACCATCTAGAGATCTTCACTATCAAAATATAAAAGACTATGGCACCTCCTCCCCATCAGACTCGCCCCCACTCTCCTACAACTCAGAAAATAACTCAAGACCGCCTCTTCAAGGAGTCTCTCCTCCTCAACACCTAGGCCATCACGTCGACCCTCGCCCCACTCGACTTACTGGACGCCGTCCGCACCTTTCCTCTCCGCCACCCGGTACAGCTGTACCCCTCCTCTGTGCGCTTCTGTATCCTACCCCCCACACTGTATACCTGTTCTGTTGTTACCTCTGAAAGTGCTCTGTTATGTATCTGTATTGTTGTATACCTCTGTACAGCGCTTCTTGCTTCTCGAAGCTAGGTCTGTGCTCAATAATAATAATAATAATAATAGCAGTCTAGAAAGTCTGGTCATTTTCCATTAATTGTATCTTTTAGTTTGTACTTCCTCAATGGACGAGCATAGATGTTATATGGTATGGTATACAGTCTTTTATGTAGACATGCACATATAACAACACATTTATAATGAAAAACGGTTAAATCTATTGGGGAAATGGTTGGGGTGGGTTTTAGGGGTGGGAATCAGGGGTTTGGGGGACCCCCCCCAAAAAAAGAAGGAAATAAAATTAGGTTTTTTCGTTGTAAAACTTTCTGTATATGTGCATTCTACATAAAATGTGTCGTTATAAAGACATGTAACCGTATGTTATGTTTCAGTATATAATTTGATGCATTAATGGAACCCAAACAGCTCTAAACATATGTCCAAACATGACCTTGCTCAATGTCATAGGTAAGGAATGAAAAACAAGTCTCAGGTTCCTGAAATGTGGCCATGTCATTCTTGCATGGCTTCAAGGGGCAAGAACTATTCACTGAACACAACAATCTGGATTGACTACAGTACCAGTGTCTGGCCAGACCATAGTATCCTGATCGCCCCCCAATTATGCACCTGCAGTTGATTGGAAATTGCCACCCCGGGGGTCTCTTCATGGGTTCAATATAGTGGGTGTATGAGCGTAGACTCCCATGGAGAGAAACATACTCTGGGCATGTTTGCGAACTAGGCCATATTCCCTCCGTGAATTACCATTACTGCATGTTGGAATCATGAGGTAACTCCCAGGGTCCGCATGATTCCGAGTCATCCGGAAACTCCTGCTATTCCCCACTTTGAAATCTACAGAACTCCATTAGGGACCTGAAGTTGTCTAATACCTCATGCGGTACTGTTTTTGTGTGGAGGAGATTTTCGTCCACACAAAAGTAGGCGGAAATAGTTTTGGTAACGAAACTCGTCATTTGGTGGAATGATAAAACATATGGGGCCTCATCATGAGTTCGGCAGTATATGGTAAAAGTAGCACTAATAACATTACTGCAACTTTTTCCATACCGCTGATTCAGGAGTTGGCGCTAATACCGCCAGCAGAATTAGCCCTGGAGGAACTACCGTCAACATCGGGCAGAATTGCCTCCTAGATTGCAAATGGTATTTCTGCCATATTACAAGTTGAAATACTGTCAAAATACCGCAAGAAATGGAATTATAATCCTCCACAGAGTTCAGTTACCTCCATCACAATGGTGATGGAAATCAAGTCACAGCTGTACCCAATCCTCTCATAAAGGGTACATCGGGTCCAGACCTTCCCCAAACACACTTTCCAAACCATGCTGCAACCAGCACTTGCTAACTGGGACATGCAGACCCTCCTGCTCCACACTGAGCTGCAGAGGCAGGAACAGCAGCACAGGGCACAGAAAGGGTGAGGAAGAGGAGATGCCATGCAATGCGAGGGCAGATTCCCCGGGTCAGGCCGTCACCCTGGACATTAACTGATATCCAGTCGATTACCCTGTATCGTCTGAGAAGGGAGACCATTGCCGAGCTACGCACCCTGATCCATGACGACATACAGAGCGGGATAAACATTAGAACGGCCTTACCCCCGTTGCTGATTCTTGTGTCCTTTCTCCATTTCTTTGCAACTGGCACCTACAAGCACACTGTGGGCATGCTGCATGGCATGTCTCAGCCCACATTTTCATTTGTGCTTGGGCAGGTGCTGGAAGCTTTCCAACCATGCCTCCCGCCACATCTACTTGCCCTCCGCCCCCAGCACACATGAATACCATAAAGGCACGTTTCGATGCAGTAGCCCACCTACTCAACAGGAAGCAGTATCACTCCATTAATCTGCAGGCCACTTGCGATGCAGACATCAGTATCACACGCTGCTGTGCCCGCTTCCCTGGTTCCACACACGATGCGATGAACCTGCAGAACAGCACACTGCCTGCACACATGGAGGCCACAGAGACCAACAGACATGGATACTGTGCCATCACACAAGTGCCATCACTCAAACTGATCTCACAGCACCAGTGAAATCCTATGTGAAAGGGGGGGGCATTACCAAAACTGAACAATGTATGCCCCGTCAAAGTCCTGTACATGCAGGACCTGCCCTCCTACCCTGCACATAACAGCCACCAGCCCACAGGACTAGGACATGCAGGACAATGCAGTAGTATGTTGACAATGCATATTGTCCCAACAGGCAAGCAATACAGTCACCGAGGACAACAGGAAGCACAATGCAATTGAACACATGCCTACATATCGAATGTCATAGCTCAACACTGCACAAAGTCAATGCAACATTGAAAGAAAGTAAGGCCATGTATTCTGGTACCCATGTGTGTAAAGCCATAATGGAAGGAACACATGTAGAGGAGGTCCCAAATAAAACCTGCACTCCAGTCGACCATTTTGGAGTACCAGGAATATTCACACCAAAATATGTGACGTATGATGAGCAAATAAACCAGCAGAGAGCTGCAGTGGGACTCTGCCCAGTGCCTATCAGAAGAGCAACACCTATTGATGTACCGATACCAAGGAAACCATGGACAGTAAGGTATCCATTAAGGAAACCCTACCAGCAAATGAAACGAAATGAAAATTGCTTAAGTACTGTCCCGGAAGAAACCAAAAAGGTCTTAATGGAAGACGAATGGTGACATCACGAGGACTCGGACAGACTCACAGAGAGAAGAAATGACAACCCGAGAATGACTCAAAGAGACGAAACGCCATGAGTAAGGATATTGTGAACTTAAAACAAAAGAATGATGTCCAAATGTAAGAAAATTAAGATGGAAGCAATACGAAGACAGTCGACCAGATAACACCTGTAAATATGCTTGGAACCGCAAGAAAGCTAAGGAAACAGTGCGGCTTGCTATGCTAAGTAGAAGAGTAGTGCGGCAAGCGCCATTATACATAAATCAAACTCAAATGAAGTACTTTATTATGAGTATATTTCCACTTTGCAAACGAAGCAGAATCAACCCAGGTTACTAAAGGCCAAATGAGCAGAGATTCATATTTAGCAAAACGAGAAGAGACGGCTGAATCGAAACTCGGCAGAAGCAACTCGTGCCAGGGAACTATAGGGTCCTATAGTTAGTAGAACCAATGAGACGTCGCACATTTAGTGACGTTTACAGTAGTCATTTTTGAAGGAAGGGCTTAGACGCCCACCTGACCGTGTTTACCCAATCCACTCACTCCGTTACCATATACAGATATGGTACCTATAGTAAAGTTACCTTTTCCTAACCAATAGAATTGCATGTTAACTTTTGAGTGTTACACGTCAATTATGACGAGTTTTGAGTATAAATGTTAAAACTTGTATGAAGTTCGTTGGAGTTGAATCGAGAAGGACAATTGCATCACTGCTGATATCCATGACTCCCCGTTTTTTGTACTTGTCATTAAACGGACTCCCTTTGCCAAACCATTGAGTTGTCCTTATTGATTGGTGTTGGAGTAATAAATCTGCACCCCCATCCATCTCAAGCTACAGCTATCTCGTCTTAAAGTACTTCTGAGCAAACCTCAGCTCTATGGGCTGGCCGGGGGTCTCGTAGTAGACTTGGTAGCAGAGGATGGTTATTGATTATTGATTATTGATTATTGATTAAAATAAGACACCTATTGACCGTTGACATAAAGTAACTCTAGGTCCTCGGCAATATCACAAGTCATTTGCCATTCGGCCGAGTACACTGTGAAGCTCCCCGTGGACAGTGGTAGTTTAAAGAAAACAGAAACTGCAGGACAAGGTCTGAAGGGACCTGTGTTTCCCCACGTAACCCCTTCCCATTTCTACGGGCAGCTGAGCGGGAGAAAAGTTGAAGAAGGCGGTGACGAAGGCGGTCATTTCGAGGGTCCAGAGAGGAACAGTGAGTGAAAAAGATTGAGTGTTTTGGCAAAAGTGCTTGCTCTAGAACAAGTAAAGGGAAAAGGTTACAGAGGGAGGTGGGAAAACAAAATATATTTAGAAGTAGAGAAGAATGTATATATCTAAGGGGAAGGGAATAATGACTCGAGAATAGTTAGGCAAATAGAGAGAAGATACCGCGGAGGACACCCGAGAAGAGAGAGGTTACCGGGAGGACACCCGAGAAATGAGAGGAGTCACCTTATTCTTACACTTTTAATACAAGCGGCTAGAAGAAACATGTATCCATAGTCCCAATTAAAGGGGAACAAATAGACTACCACGGTGATTGAAGACGACGTGAAAGGGATACTCTATGAAGGGGTAATAACTAGAGGCAGAGATACATGTGACAGCTGGTGTTCGTCTAGTCTGTCCTACATTTTGTTTGTTGTGACGTCACAAGTTGAAACATTTTCCTTGAGAAAACTGTTTTAAATTTTACGCGATTGGATAGCCGAGATATTATCGCATGCAAATTGATGTTTTTGAGTAAAATAGAAGATATAACATTTTGTGAAAAAATCAGGATTGGAGCTTGCAGTGTTTGGTGCTCGCTCATATTGTTGGAACTGTTTAAGTCATGTAAAGCTTTGACAAGTCTTATATAAGGAGAAAGGAAACAGATTCAAACATGGAAGACATAACTGCATTAACACACCTATGTAAACAGTTGCCGAAACATGCACCCAAACTGAAGAAATATAGTACAGAGTGGGTTAAAGGAACCAACAACAAAATGTTTATCCCATGGCCACAGGGCGGGTCCTTATCTAAAGCTGTCTTGCAACACATGACGACATATTTGCAAGCCACATACACGGGCAAAATGTTAGACAAACGCCTAGCTATTTTAGAGCTTTGGAAGATGTATGAACAAGAAAAAGGAGAGGAGACGCCAATAGATTGGATACTTAATATATGCTCAGAGGGGGGGATGAGATGCCTACCGCTTCACCCGCCCCATCCAAAATGAAGGTTGAAGAAAGTAAAGACGAGGGACTGTACCCGCTGAGAGAACTAAAGGCAGCCACTGAGTATAGCAACCTGGCATATGAGTTACCTACGCAAAGTAGTGACAAAAATCAAGGAAAAGATAAGGATTGGGATATCACGTCCACGATCCCAAGGGATAAGGAAAGACGTACTGATGAAAGAAGGGATCAGGTACAGACAAGTGCATCTCTCGACAAGGAGAGAGAAGGAAAAAGATGGAAGGGAAACGACGATAGAACTGATGAGATAGCATTCGCAAAAAACGAATGGATGGGGGGCAAATTCTATTGAAGCTCGATGGCAAAGGCATTGATGATGCGAAAGAAAAGAGAGGCTAGACGAGGTACAGAGAAAGGGGAAAGAGAAGGAATTGAGAGACGAAAGAAAAAGAAAGAAAGACAGACAAAGGCGAGAACAGCTATATCGCGAAGAGCAAGAAAGACAGCTCGATCGCAAACAGGGATCAGCCAACAATCAAGACAGACAAAAGCAGCAAAGGTCAGAGTAAGAGCAAAGAATACGAGAGAAGAGAATAAAGAGACGAAGGGATTAGGAAATCCAAAGGGCAGATGAACGAAGAAATGAAAAGAAAAAGGAAGAAGATAGGGTCAGAGAAGAGGCGAGGAAGCGCAAAGAATTAAGTGAAGACAGAGAGCACATGATTTTGAATATCTGGGGAGAGAGGTTAAAAAACCCACTCCAGTAGTAGATTGGGAAGACATCGAAGAATTCTTTCATGCGTACGATTCAATACCAGACATGATAAGGGAACATATGGAAGATGACTTCAACACCAGAAGCATCGGAGAAACGATTGATAGAATATATATATATATATATATATCTATATATATATATATATATATATATATATATTCAAAACAAAAGGAAAAAGTAATTCCACTTTTCCAGCGGGGACGACACTCAAGGCTGTCAGGACGTCAAAGATGGTCTTCAAAATAAATCCAGCATTCGCCAACAAGGTTTCTTATGCCATATCCAGTTTTATTAAAGGCATAACAGAACTGATGCGTTTTGCTACAATCCCGTTGCTTGATCACATATAAAGATGAGTGATTTGCGCAGCGTTTAAATGCAGTCAAAGAAAAAAGTTTCAGACTCTATATATATTGATAGAATATATGATGAAATGGGGCTACAACAAACACCCCAAGGGGAGGGAGAAGACGGGCGCCTGGAGAGCACTCAACTTTACGACACTGAGGATGTTTCCCGAAGTAGTGGGAATAGGGAACTATCACTGGACAGATTAGAAATAAGTAGGAACCAAGAAGACACAAGAAGTTGCACGAATTGGGGACAGACAATTTCCGACACAGAGAGGGAGGAACGCAAGGAAAATGAGGAAGAGAGACGGAGCGAAAGACGACTCCCAAGAGAGAAAGGAATAAGATGATCAGAAATTAGCGAGTCTGCACAAAGAGCAGCAGAACTAGCCACGCAGTCAGGCCGACATGAGGAAGTATCTCACGTCAGAGGGGGTTGTCTCCACCGCCCTATGTAGACAGACTTAGGTCACTGCCAGGCAGGCGGCGATGCAGGCGATGCAGGAACATTACCCCTGCCATAGATAGAAGAACCATGAGGGAAGAGAGAGAGAGCTATATGTACCAATTTCCGTTACTTGAAAAAGGGGGAAAACGACCACAATATATTCCATGGCCACACATGGATCGAGAAAATTTGAAAAACAAGCTTCCAATGCTGACATCGGGAGCCGGAAAGCGGATACATGAGTTAGAAAAATGACAGGAGGAAACACGTTAGCTATAGGGGATATCAAGGTTCTCCGAATCGCCATACTTGGTGAGGGAGCAGACTATGGGTCTCATTACAAGTCACCCGGTATGGAAATAACAGTGGCGGTAAACCCGCCGCCACCGTTGTTTCCATACCGGGTGATCTCAAGTCCTGCAGGAGGAGGTGTCATTCCCACCAGGTCTGACCTGGTGGGTTTAACACCGCCCGCCTGCAGGCGGACGTGGAAACACCGGCACCATCACGAGATGGTGCCGGTGTTTCCATGGTTCCCATTCCCATTGAGTCCTTTGGGACTCAATGAGAATGGGGATTTACCGAATTCCGCCTCTGGAATTCCCAGGTCACATGGGTTGTAATGCCCCGGTAATTCCTGGAATCACGGAGGCGGAATGGTAATACGAGTCCGTGGTAACCGAGCCAGAAAAAACAGCAGGTTACTGCCGGATTCGTAATGAGGCCCTATGTGTGGACATGGCCCGGTTCCCCGGGTGTGACCACAATCAACACTGAACATGACGGAGCTCCATTTAACAACTGCAGAGCCGCAGTATGGAAAGCACTATGAGTGCTTTACAGAAACACTTCTGATATGGGAGCTATAATGACACGAAAAATGTAGGAGTCTGAGGATCCATTGCTTTATATAAAGAATTTCCAAGACGCTTGGGTACTCGAAACTCATGAATCTTGGGGGAAATCTATACCTGTATTCTACCATATATTGTGCCAAGGGCTGCCAGAACCAGTACAGAAACAGCTAAATAAATTTGTAGGAATCAAAGCCAAACCGTAGTCAGAAATACAGTTGACCATCGCACACTATTGCAGATTGCTGCAAGAAAAGAATTGCAAAAAGGAAGCTGCATGAAAGGGTAAGGAAGCAAAATTGGTGCAGAAAATACTGTCAAAATATGCTCTTGAGGGAGCCATGATAACTAGCACAGCTGAATCGAGCATGCAGCAGGTGACTAGTCCACAGCAGAATAATCAGAGCAATACTGGGTTTTACCCACGGGGAAGAGGATTTAGAGGAAGAGGATGGCAGAGCAATCAGGGAGGTTTCCAAAATAATCAAGGAGGTTTTCAAAATATGCAACATGGTAATCAAGATATGCAAAAATGGGCAAATGGTTCGACCACCACCAGTATGTTGGTTATGTGGAATGACAGGGCATTTAGGGCGCACATGCAGAAACCAAGGCATGGTGCAGAACGGCCAAAGGACAGGAGAAGGTACGGTGAATCTACCTGCGTTCATACAACAGGGTGTTGCACAGAATCACACAGTGCAACAACAAGCACCAGGAGCGCAACAGGGCGTGTAACCTCAGAATATGGGGAGTTTTCCACAAGGACAATCCCAACAAGCAGCGATGCAACTATCATAGACAGTGAGCACAGGACAGACCATGAACCCTGGAATGGGAAGTAACAATGGGAATGGGGGAAATCCACCAGCACACAGTGGGCCAAAATTGTATATGGACTAGGACAGCTCACTGGGAACCCTGATGTGTTCTATCCTATCAGTGACATCAGGCCCTCACCGAGAACCTAGGGTGGATGTCGTTAAAGGGGATAAAGAATATTCCTTCTT
This sequence comes from Ambystoma mexicanum, assembly GCF_040938575.1. NCBI lineage: Eukaryota > Metazoa > Chordata > Amphibia > Caudata > Ambystomatidae > Ambystoma > Ambystoma mexicanum. Next base: position 1,637,369,393 of record NC_090932.1, read on the forward strand.
AGTTGACACTGGTGAAACACGCTCGTGCATACGTGAAGGCAAGTTTCCGTTGTCCGGCGAGGCCATAAATACTCAGAGTTTCACAGGAGCTACAAGTCGTGTTTGCTTCAAAAATGCACTTCCAGTCTCTATAGGAGAATGTGAAATGAATGTGCCTTTATCATATTCACGTCAGACCCCAGTAAACATTTTGGGTCGAGATCTAATGGCAAAGTTAAACATCACAATCTCGTTCGCGGAGGAGGGCATAGTATGTTCAACTCCAGGAATGCACTATTCAAATGTATGCGAAATGATCAGAGCATACGCAGGACACGTAGCTATGAGGGCTATACCATTGGAGCCAGAAATATTTGTGTATAGTATGTGCATACTAATGGCAGGGCTGCCAGGCCTTGCAGACAGGATCATGAGAACCCCAGATGAGTTCCTATTTAGACCAAGAATACCGATGCACGAGGAGAATGGACAAGTATTTCCCTTGATGATACACACAGTTGCAGTACGAGGGAGAATGGCGGGAGAATGGCCTTGATTGATGTTTATGACGACAAAGGCCGACAATGGTGCGCAATAATCGCCACTGAAGAAGGATATCGATTGGCTGACGTCACTGATGACGATCTGTTTGAAGAACAAGCAGATATGGGTGAGACAATAGTAGAAGTGAGTCTCACCTTTTGGGTGAAAATGATCAAAAGAGAAGTGCCTTAAAGAATGATGTTGACGTGAAACCGTCCTAAATATTTTGATGACAACATGGCCCCGGTGCCTGTCTCAGTATGGACTACAGGACCCTATGACGCAGGCCTCTTGAAAGGGGTTGGAGAAGTGAAAATTAAACTGAAACCAGGAGCAATTCTACCAAAAGCTCAACAATATCCCATGTCCAGAGAGGCAGATGAGGGGATTTTTTAGACAATTTCGGCAATGATGGAGCAGGGCATCTTAGTGATGTCAGAGTCGTCAGGCAATACCGCGGTTTATCCAATCAAAAAATCAAAGGGCGAGTCTTGGAGGCTAATTCAGGATTTACGCCCAATAAATGATATTGTTGAGGCCGAGTTCCCTTTAGTTCCTAACCCGGCTACAATCCTATGTAATATACCTGTTGAGGCAAAATATTTCACAGTAATTGGCTTAAAAAATGCATTTTTCTCAATCCCGTTGCACCATGACTCACAAGATCTGATGTCATTCACATTCAGACAGATGCGTCTGAAAAGCATGAGGCTACCCCAGGGGTATTGTGAGTCTCCATCTATTTTTAACAGTCCTGTAGATGGATTTAAGCAATATTGCATTAAAAAGTGTTGTCCTGCAATATGTGGATGACCTCTTAATTTGCAGCACGACAGAAGAGCAGTGCAGGCACGAGTCTGTTCAGCTATTGACTACACTGGCTGAGAATGGATATAAGGTTGACAAGGAAAAGCTACAATTGTCAACAAGAAGTGTTGTACATAGGCCAGCTGATCTCACATGAGGGAAAGAGAGTGACCCCAGAAAGGGCTGAAGCCATACTAAACACGGCTAAGCCACAAAATATTAAAAAGATGCAGAGCTTTTTAGGCCTATGCAACTATGTCAGAGCATGGGTCTTTCACTTTTGCTCTTACACTAAGCCTTTACTTCAGGCCCTAAAGAAGTCCAAGTGACAAAAGAAAAGATTGAATGGTCTGAGACCATGGAGGACGGATTTGCTGAAATCAAAGAGCTATTTGCACAGCACCAGTTCTAGGGATTCCCAATTATGCAGAGGAATTGTACCTGTTTTCACACACGAATGGCAGCGTTTTGACGGCAGTGCTCACACAGAGAACCACATTGCGGTACAAGCCCCTGGCATGCTATAGTGGAAATTTAGACCCAGTAATGAGAGGTCATTTCCCTTGTGAACAGAGTTTAGCTGCCGCAGCGTTCGCCATAGAGAAGGCCACAACCATTGTAATGGGTTGCTCAATGTTGTTGTACGTCGAGCACTCGCGTTTTGCTATTTGAGAGAAACCGACGGGCACATTGACATCTCAGAGAGCTTCTGCTTATGAAGTGATAATATCAAATCCATCGATTAAGGTAGTCCGATGTAAGATAGTGAACCCAGCTATGTTTATAGCAGAGCCAGTCACTGAAGGAGAGCCAATACATGACTGTGCAAACTATGAAGAATTCTATGACAAAATTCCCAGGGTGAAAAAAAATGCCTTGGCAGAAGGAGAACGTGTCTTTATTGACAGTTCTTCAAGAATCGATCAAAATTATGGGCAAAGCAAAACAGGCGTTGCTGTGATGAATCACACAGCAAATGGAGAATTCCAAGTACTTATTAGTGCGCAAATACCATCTGAATATTCAGCACAGGTTGCAGAATTATTGGCGTTGATACTCGCTATTGAGAATCACGCAGACCAGGAAGTAACAGTGTACATTGACTCCGCCTATGTGACGTTGACTGGAAAAGGAGGGGCTACCTCTGAGCAGACCCCACGCCAGTGCAGCACGCAGTTTTATTGGACAGGCTGATTAAGGCACTACAGCTACCAGTGGGCATAGCGGTCGTGAAATGCTCTGCCCACACGAGAGGGACAGATTTTATCTCACGCGGAAATCAAGCAGCAGACACTGAAGCCAAGCGTATGGCATCCAAAAGTGAGACGATCATGGAAGTGGAAGTCATCCATACCAATGAGAGAATGAGGGTTGCACGAAAGACACCTGAAGGCTATAACAATCTTGGGCAAACACAGTTGATGGAACTCCCAGGGGAGGAACCACATGAAGAGATGAATCTTTGGAAAGGACGAGGGTGTTCTTTAAACCCCTCTGACAGCTTGTGGCGACAAGACAGCACTGGTAAAACAGTGATGCCTGTAGCCCTATTAAAAACAGCGCTGGAGCAGTTACATTATCCGGCACAGATGACAAAGAGAATTTAGCATCAACACTTGCAGAAGACTGGTTCGTACCGAATTTAACCAAGCACGTTGAAATTTTATAGTAAACTGTGTAATCTGCCAACAATTCAAAGGTGGTAACACATTAAAAGTAATGAGAGGAATCATCCCCAGGCCAAATGGGCCTTTTCAGCACTTGCATGTCGATTACGTCGACATGATTCAAGTATGTAACGGTACAAGTACTTATTAGTTGTGGTGTGTCCATTCTCTAGATTGATTGAGGCAGGTCCCTGTACACACCCAGACTCTACTTGTCAGGCCACATTTTTAGTGAAAGAAGTGTTCCCCGGGTGAGGGGTATGCAAGGTCTTGAGATCAGATAACGGAGCTCACTTTGTAAATCAGACATTCAAACAGATTAGCTTGCTGCTTGGTATAAAGCACAAGTTCTTGTTGGCGTATCATCCGCAAGGTAAAGGAATTTGTGAGAAGCTCAACAGCTTATTAAAGAAGAGGATAGCCAAGTTGAAGCTTTCTCTAAGAAAGATATGGTTGCACTGCCTTCCTTTGGCACTGTATGCACTTAGGAACCAACCCGGTTCCGACCATCATTTTACGCCACACGAGATAGCCACAGGAAGAAGAATGCATACTCCTCTAACACCCGAGATAGAGCTAGATGTGATGCCCAGTGAACAGGAGATATTTTAGGGTCTGAAATGCAAAGTTACCTGAATTGTATGACATCTTGCCTTACTGTAATTTCAGACCAGCTGCAGCGATGATGAAAGAGGTGCAGGGCAGCACGGAACACAGAAGGAGATACTACTACCGACACAGCTCAAGGACTTTGTGTACCATCTGTTTTCCCTGGAGACACCGTCCTTGTAAGGAACCATACGAGGAAAAAGTGGGATGAGCAAAGATTTAACAGTCCCTTTACAGTGGAGGACTGCACTCCGTCTGCAGTAAAACTACAAGGCAGGAGAGCTTGGATTTTTCTGGGCGATATCAAACCCTAGATCAGAGAAGGCCCACTGCCTGCACCACAACTAGAGGAGTCTACGAGCGACGGGGAAAAATCACAGCACATGCAGACAAGATCCATGACGAGGAAGAATGACGCATGACCAGCCAGACAAAAATAAAGAACGTTTTGTAAATTGTGGCTTAAATTGGACATTTCCTCTAAGCAAAAAAGGGGATAAGGACATAAAAACAGACAATCTGTGCATACTAGTTGCAGGGTGAAGAAGAAATTTGCACGTATAAGCCACAACATAGTTTGTTGACTTTGAACCTTGGACTGAGGCACACTTAAAGTCTTGATAGAAAAACAATATGACAAATTTTGATCGAGGACACATACATTGGAAGAAAATACAGTATCTAGACTCATTCCACACCGAAACCCTATTCGGAATCACTTATGGCAACATCACCAAAGATGTGGTAACATATTTTAATCTAGTGCTAAGATCATACCCGTCATTGGTGGGGGGGACTCACCAGTGTCACTGACTTTCTTCAAGATCCTGAAAACAAAAAGACAATAAGAAGATTGCTTACTATAATGCCGAACAATTCCTCTTACTTCCTGAGTACAGTGAGGAGAAACCAAATGTCCCAAGAGGAGAAGGAAGTAAATGAGTTTATCAATACATTGTTCTTTCAAATAATTGAAAACTGTCCAAATCTTGTCAGAAGAATGACAGACACACTCACGTTTCTTCGAGACCCAGCAAATATAGAACGTCTAAGCCAACTCCTAAATAAAATTGTGATCTTAGTTGCACTCCACGCGAACGGACAGTGCAGACATTGTTTACATTAAACAGAAAGCATACAATCCTGAAACTCAGCAAAACACAACGGATGTCCCTGTCACCAGAAGACAACTGGTTGGCCCACAACGTCCTCTTACGTCTGGTCACTGACTTTCCAGAGCTAGTGGGGAGACCGATCGATGTTGACGTCAGAGATCCAGCTATGTTGCACAGATGGGCATGCTCTTGCATGGAATCGTACTGCAAGTAGAACTTTCTAACCATCAGCAGAACCATCTGAGGAGATTTTTAAAGCTTTCTGCCGAGGGACAGATCGAGGAAGCAGTATCAAGGCTTTCACATTATTCCATTTGTTGTCTCTATTTCTTCATACTGACCAGGATACAACAGGTCTTCGGGACTGAAGCAAATCCGAGGCGTGGACTGGGAGCTGACCTACTTTGAACATGCACAGTAAAAGGACTTGCCGAAGTGTTATTTGATTTGATTTTTCCCATAGTTTAGCAAAGGAACTGTATCCTGAGAGAATTCACCGCCCGCAAGAGGGGGGATACTTGTGGAACACCTGAACCCCTTAAACACAGAATCCGAAAGACAATATTGTTTAAAGAAGTATAATAAAAGGTATACATTTGGCGAATGATTGAGATGGGGATCCAGAGTAGCACTCTTGTCCTCCCGCAGGAGGAAAGAAGTCCACATTTCTCTGGACGTAAATGCTGCCGCCTGACCTACAGGTGCATGATGTATTTGTGTATCATACTCATCTTGTTTTACTGTCATTAACGATCAGAACTGCATTCTTTATTGGTGCACAAAGCGTTCCAATTCCAGTGCACCCACCTAATGATGCACGCATGAAACCCACGAAGGCACCCATACCTTACATAGTCATTCCTGTCCCTAGAAGATCTGACGGTGGAGTGAATGAACTTGACATGGATGTGATTAGCAATGACACACACACACTTGTGGAAACAAACAAAAAGAAAAGCCGGAGACAGGGTCGGCAAGCAATGAATGATGAAAGGTTACTGACAACCACACGCAGGCACACACTGAATGCACAGTGTCAATGACTGCAGAATCACAATCCAAAGCATTAGAGAAGAAAAGACTAAATACTATGAGAAACTCCACAACAGACATTGTGGAAAGAGCAGAGGAATTTGAGAAGAAACCAACAGAAAAGATAATGATAAACACCCTGAGACAACACTGATGGAGACAAAGACAAACTCAAAGAAGATCTCACAAGAACAACTAATAGTAGACGCAGTATGGCTGTCGTTAGCCAGAGAAACGAAAAGAATGGAGGAGCTGAAGAATAAACACCCAGAGACAGCAGTAACAAACATATATGTTCCAATTAAAGGGACAAGTACAGGTTCCACAGTACAGCCATATACCAGATAAATGTCAGGGTGGTTGACATGGGCATTTATAACCAGCAGGAAAAAGATTCAAGAAGAGAGGGAAAGAACTGCCAGACTCTTGTCTACTCAAATGGAGCAGATGATGAAGCCTGCACCATGGTCCGGGATACCTGAGAATCCTCCAGCAAGAAGGAGCCATACAGATGCATTCAGGGATGTAATTATAGCCAATTACAGGAAAACACTAAGAATCAAGAGAAGCATGCATGGAGATGACAATGAACTGAAAGACTACCTGGATAGCACGGCACATCTGGAAAATAACATTTGGTAGCAGCCCATGAATGAAGTTGGAAGACAAAGTTCAGAAGGGGAATGCTTTGTTTGTGCACTCCTACCATACAGCATGGGGAAGTCCAAGATCTTCGTAGCTGTAGAAGTCGATGTCCAGACAGCACACTGTCTTTCACACATAGCCATGTGCAGAACTAGAGGCCAGTTCATGGGAATTGATGCTTCCCTAATATGGGCAACTGAAACAGCTTATCCCGACGAAGATGATTATGTTCAAGACAATAAACAGAGCTCATACTAGGAACCATGTAATCCGGTACGAGAAGCCTGGAGTTAAGGGAGCAGAAATAAGATGGGAAGTGGACCCGAGACTAAATGTCCAAGGAAAAACTCCAGAAGAGTCTCGAAGTTGGAAGAACAGAGGCCAAATGCAGATTTGGGGAGCAGTGCTTTCACCAGACGGGTGGGAGAATGTAGTAGTAATCTGTAAAGCCTGGATGGTCGCTGCTCATTACCAAGGTACCATCGACATCGTACAGAATGGATTCAAGCCGTTACGGCCAAAGCTTGCAAAACTTTTGACATGGGTCGAAGACAGAGGAGGACCCTTGCAGATAGTGCCACTGGAAAGCCCAACATTCTGCTTCAGGAATAATGGCACACGAGAAATGGGAGAGAATAAGAACTGTGGACGGGTTTTTGACGCTACAGGAATGGTTCATGGGACTGCCGTAATTATGGATCATTATTGGGCATGTGGATCCAAAGCATACATCAGACTGCCAAAAGACTGGGGAGGTATATGCACAATAGTGAATGTCCATGTTCCAGCATTAGTGATCCTGAAAAGTGACCTGAATATTGACAGTTTCCCGAAAGCAGATGCTCGGCTGAGGAAGAGGAGATCTGTGGAACTGCTAACTAGAATGAAGAGAAAGAATTACTTCTCTGCTAAATGACTGATGACTCTACAGAACAGATATGGCCTTGACATGATCACAGCCATGGATGGAGGAGTTTGTGCAAAAATCAGAGAATCATGTTGCACATTCATACCTTCTCACGATGAGGAAAATGGAAATTTAACAGAAGTTATAAGTAGGTTGACAAATCTGCAGAACCAGGTGACCGATGAAGCTGACGAAGTTGATGATGACAGCTGGTTTGGATCACTGTTTTCATGGGTCGCACAGTGGATGGCAGATGCATTCAAGTTCTTGGGAGCCCTGCTAGTGATGTTATTACTAGGATTTTGTGTTATCAAGATAATAATCTTTCAGTGCCAGAAGACTGTGAAAAAAGCCATAGGGATGAAGACCATGATTGATGTCAAGCCAGGATGGAAGCCCAAAGACCTTACTGATGAAGAAATAAGAGACTTTTTCAAGACCAGCATTCAAGCACCAGAAGGAACAAAGTTTCTCTATCCCAGGCAGCACAGAAATTATGTTGAAAGATGGGTTTACTGCAGCCCAAATGGACAATGTAAATTGATGACATGGAATAAAGACAAACATGTAAGTACAGCAGGAAGCCTGAAAGGAGTAATACAAATCTGGACTCCAAAGAGACACTTCTTCAAACCTTCATGTACAGATCCGGAGGACGAAGAAGGAATGAGCCCAGACGATGGAGTGAAGATGAATACAGAAGAACAAAGTAAGAGGAATCCAAAGACGGAGGTGAAAGTGGTTGATGAATCGCCCAGAGTGGAGAGTGTAGAGGAGGTCCCAAATAAAACCTGCACTCCAGTCGCCCATTTTGGAGTACCAGGAATGTTCACACCAAAATATGTGACGTATGATGAGCAAATAAACCAGCAGAGAGCCGCAGTGGGGCTCTGCCCAGTGCCTATCAGAAGAGCAACACCTATTGAAGTATCCATCCTTAGAAATCCATGGACAGTAAGGTATCCAGGAAACCCTACGAGCAAATGAAACAAAATGTCCCAGAAGAACCCAAAAAGGTCTAAATGGAAGACGAATGCTGATGTCACGAGGACCCAGACAGACTCACAGATAGAAGAAATGACAACCCGAGAATGACACAAAGAGACAAAACGCCACGAGTAAGGATATTGTGAACTTAAAACAAAAGAATGATGTCCAAATGTAAGAAAACTAAGCTGTATGCAATACGAAGACAGTTGACCAGTTTACACCTGTAAATATGCTTGGAACCGCAAGAAAGCTAAGCAGAAGAGTAGTGCGGCAAGCGCCATTGTACATAAATCTACCTCAAACGAAGTACTTTATTATAAGTATATTTCCACTTTGCAAACAAAGCAGAATCAAAGCAGGTTACTAAAGGCCAAATGAGCAGAGATTTATATTTAGCAAAACGAGAAGAGACGGCTGAATCGAAACTCGGCAGAAGCAACTCGAGGCGAACAGTAGCTACATTTAATTGAAACTAAGAACAGAATATCCTGCCTCTGAAAGGTCAAGATAAGAAGACGCACGCAGGTGGTGGGCTAAATAAGAATTAAATACACCAATTGAGAGAAATGAGACAAATTTACGGTGTGGGAAGCATGTGACCAGCCGAGCAAGAAGAATCGAGGGTTCACACCTACTCTTGGCACCCGACCAGGCAGAGATATCAGAACTTTTCCAGACAGAAGATGCAGTTTCGAGGCCAACCACAATGAACTAATTGACACATGCCTACTAAAGTGATGATTGATTGTAACCATAACCGTAGGAAGGCCGGGTAACTAAGGGGCACCCCGCACCTGGCTGACCATTCTGGGTGCTGCTAAGCGAAGTGGAAATGTATGCATGGGATTTGTGCCAACCCAATACCAATGGACCAAATAATCTAGGGTCCTATAGTTAGTAGAACCAATGAGACGTCATAATTTTAGTGACGTCTACAGTAGTCTTTTTTGAAGGAAGGTCTTAGATGCCCACCTGACAGTGTTTACCCAATATCCTCACTCCATTAACATATACAGATATAGTACCTATAGTAAAGTTACCTTTTCCTAACCAATAGAATTGCATGTTAACTGTTGAGTGTTACACGTCAATTATGACGAGTTTTGAGTATAAATGTTACAACTTGTATGACGTTCGTTGGAGTTCAAGCGAGAAGGACGATCTCATCACTGCTGATATCCATGACTCTCCGTTTTTTTGTACTTGTCATTAAAAAGGCTCACTTTGCCAAACCATTGCGTTGTCCTTATTGATTGGTGTTGGAGTAATAAATCTGCAGCCCCATCAATCTCAAGGGTGCAGCTTTCTCGTCTTAAAGTAAAGCAAACCTCGGCTCTATGGGCCAGCCGGGGGTCTCGGAGTACACACAGACACCGCAAACATGTACAAGAACAACTAATCACCACTCGTGGCACATGCTTGATAGCAATGCCTAGGCAACATGCATTCCGCCATGCCAATCAAAGCCCATGAAAGGGACAAGTACTGTTTGTGAGGTGTGTGCATGATGTAACATGACAATGCATATGTTGCACCCTAGTAAATGACTCTGCATGCAATTACTCTGATGGTAAATCATGCTGTACGACAAATATGGAAAAATGCATCCACAGAAGGCCCATCAACATGCCCTTAGAATAGGCAGCACATCATCCACAATACACTTTGACTGAAACCTGTGACATTTGCCCCTGCAGGTGACTCTGGATACCCCCTGCTGCAATGGCTAACGACACCTTAGCACAATACATCTACGCCACAGGAGGGGGCCTACAACGAGGAACACGTCAGGAGCAGGCTGTTCATAGAGCTGTTCACAGCTGACACTGTGCTGGTCTCCTGTGGCATTGCTGCATCCCTCCTGCTCAGGGATGGAGGTGACGCACTGCCAGTGGTGGAGGTGTCATGGGCAGTGTAGGGCCCAGCCTTTTCAGCCTCAGTCAACTGTGTACCTGTTGGGTGGATAATTACATGCAGTCAGTCATCTTGCATACAAGTAAGTGGGCCAGGAAGACACTCATGCACCATGAGGTTTGTTCCTGAACACATTTATGATGAGCACGGGTGGTTTCTAGTCAATAAGTGCAGCTACTGCTAGGTGGGAGTAGCATCTTCTGGGGGTGTACAAGGCGCATGCATGTGCATGTTGCCTGCTGGCCTGCCCATATTGTTTGTTTCTTTGTTTTGGTAATGCACACTGAACCCTTAGGTAGCTGGGCGCAACAGGACAAGTATACTTAAAGCTTAGTTACAACAAATACATTGGGTACAATCATACAGAGATATAATTTGCTTCCACTTGCGGGTTACAGTGAGGGAGTGGAGCTGTAGGTCACATATTACATATTACAGTCAAGTAGTGCAGTGGGTAGCAGATATAGTGAGTGTGGTGGAGCCGTAGGCCGAGACTACCGTACGCAGGAAGATCGAATGTGAAGCAGAGATAGGATAACAAATATCAGGTGCAGTCTTGGTGCGTGTTAAATCAGAGACCGCACCAGGTAAGTTATGTGAAAGGTTTATTCTGTACCTTGTCAGATATAAAGCACATAGGAAAAGACCCCCAACATACCCAACAACCCAGGCTCAACTGACAAAGCTTGAGCAACAACAAGATAAGAAACTCAACATTCCAGAATGTGTTTATCTCATAGGCTCATTCTAAGAATGAGCCTACCTAACTCAGCTCAGTTGTCAGACACCCTGGATACATGTCAATTATACAACACTCCCCCGTCCCCTATATAAAAAAAAACAGATAGGTTTCTTTATTTGCAAAATTACAGCACAGAACTAAAACATACATAAAAATAACACAAATGTATTATGAAGATCTATTTCTTTATCTTCGCAACTCTAGACATATTCCAGATTTGACCACTTTCCAACCCCACAGCATTTCTGAAAACTCGCACAACCCTTACTGGGTCAGAATAAAGAGGCTCTCCTTTCTTTGAGACCACAGCTCTTCTTATCCGAACCCATTCTCCAACTTCAACCACGGTTCATTTTCTTGGATGTTTTTCATTGACTTTTTCCACCCATTGTCCTTGCGAGCATCCATCCTACTCCTTACTACATCCACAACCACATCCGTCTCTCTTGCTTTGCCCAGCCAGGCTGGCGACACCAACGTGTTCGCCCTTCGGCCTCTCATAAGTTCCAAAGAACTTACACCTGTTTCAAGACCTGGAGCCATCTGCAATGCGTATAATCTTTCTCACACAGCCACTCTCCTGTCTGGACCACATGCATTCGCTCCTCGGATAGCTTGCATGATACATCGATTAGCCCTTTCAACCATACCATTGCCTTGAGGATAATATAACGGAGTTCTTTTGTGCGCAATACCACACTTTTCAAGATATTCTAGGAACAACTTCCCCATAAACTGTGGACCATTATCTGTGAGAATACTCCTGGGTAGGCCTTCCCTCCCAAACACACACTCTAGAAATCCTATGATCCGCTGACATGTCACTTCTCTCATGATCTTATACTCAGTCCACCTTGAGAAAGTGTCAACTAGGACCAGAATAAACCTACCTCTACCCGTACCCATGTCAACCGGCCCTAAAACATCCATCGCTAGATCCTGCCACACTCCTTCAGGTACATTAGACTTACCCATCAGCTGGGACAACAGCAATAAATTCTTTCCCGATTTGACACAATCAGTACATGCACCAACTACTCTTTCAATTTCACGGTCAATTCCTGGCCACCAGTAATCTGCTTTCATCATCTCTTTAGTCTTACACACATATATATGTCCTTGATGAGCAGATCTTATCATCCTTTCCCTCAGACATCCAGGAACAACCAATTTGTCCCACCGATACAATAATCCCTCCTTCACTGACAGTTCAATCCTCACTTCCCATAGCGATCTCTCCTCTCTCCACCACACAGTAACCTCTTCTCGGGCCATTCCTCTTTTACAAAATTTAAAATGCGTTTCCACATTTTGTCAGATTCCAAAACTCAAATCCATTCTTGCTTTTGTATAATACCTTCCACTGTAGCAAAAACCATATCATTTTCACCACACATTTTGCTATCTCCCTCACATTCACAGTTTTCCAATTTTACCATAGAAGCATGATCTGCTTGCACATTCACCTTACCGGCAACTACCGCTACAGTAAATTTGTGGCACTGCAATCTTGTCACCCAACAGGCAACTCTCCTCGAGACTTTGTCAAGTTCTTTACTCTCAAATATCTACTTAAGTGGCTTATGATCAGTTCTTAATGTGAAATCCTGACCCCACACAAAATTCTTTAAATTCTCTATGCCCCAATGGCACGCCAAGGCTTCTTTTTCAAGAACAGAATAATTAAGCTCTGCACCTTTCAACATGCGAGAGGCATGCATCACAACCTGCTCTGAGCCATCAACATCAGGCTGTAATATCACAATCCCTACACCTGTGTCGCTGGCATCAACCGAAAGAATAGTCCTCTTTCTTGTGTCAAACATTGCTAAGGGTTTGGCCATATCATATTTTTAATGTCTTCGAATTCCCTCTCACACTCCCTGTTCCAGTCAAAATCAACACCCTTTCTTAACAACGCCCTTAAATTGGTCACACAGTCAGCATAGTTCTCAACAAACCGATGGTAAAATTCACTGGTACCTAGGAATGACCTTCATTTTGCTTTATTCTTGGGAGGTTGGGTTTTGATCATGGAATTTAACAAATCCCTTTTTGGTTTGAGTCTTATTCTGATATTACATGACCAAGATATTCGACAACCCGAGTCCTAAAAACACACTTTTCTCCCTGCAACATTATACCTTTTGCTTTGAAAACTCCCATCACTACCTCAAGCCTTCTTTTCACCTCTTCCTCATCTTTTCCACATATGAGAACATCGTCTTGGAAACACCATACTCCACTGACATCCCTTAACAACTTGTCCATAACCTTTTGAAACACAGAGGATGCTGATATCAATCCAAAAGGCATGCGCCGAAATTGATATATCCCCTCGTATGTGATGAATGCGGTTAATTTGCGGGATTCAACGTCCAAACTGATCTGATGGTACGCACTCGCCATATCTAGTTTTGCAAAGAATTTTGCATTCCCAATTCTACTCAAAAGTTCTCCCATGTTGGGAAGTGGGTGGCGATCAGCCACAACACATCGATTGAGTTCCCTTAAGTCAATACAAACTCTCAAATCCCCATTACCTTTCTTCACGACCACCAGTGGAGAAATCCATTCCACTGCCTTGGCAGGCTCAATAATCCCTTCTTTTTCTAGCTTCACTACCTCCTCCCACACAGCCCTCCGCATTGATAGCAGTAATGGTCTGAGTTTAGCTGCAACTGGTTTACTTTCCTCTTTTACAACAATTTTATGCACCATGCCTTTAAGACATCCTACACTCTTGCTAAAAACCTCTGGGTATTTCACAATCATCTCATGACCTTTAGAGGTGTTTCTATTTGACCGCGGTATATTAGCTACATTGAGAACTTGTTCATCACTATTAGGATCCAACTTAATGCATAATCCCCTCTGCTCCCTCCATCCAAGCAAAGTTTCCCTTTTTTTTTGGTAACATACATGTTTCCATAGGTCACTCTACCTTTAAACTTAAACTCAGCATTGCAACATCCCAAAATATCAATTTTGTCTCCATTGTACCCACCAGGGATCTTGTCAGAAGGAAATAAATGTTTCATAGAACCCCCTATCACATTCTCAAATACCACTCTGGACATCAACGTGATTTTAGAGCATGAGTCTGCTAACATGTTTACTTGATGTCCATTCACTTCTATCCAGGCAGAAGGGTGTTCACATTCATCAGACCCGGTGTACCGTACCATGTGCACAGTAACAATTTCATTCTCTGACAAATCACCTTCCTCAGATGACACACCATCATACTCTTCAATTAGAAGAGTCCCTTTTCCACCACCAATCCGATAATTCTTGCAACAATTTTCGAAATGGCCCCATTTCTTATAGATACTGCAATTCGCACGCCTTCCGGGACATATGGGAGATGTGGTAAAGTGGCGTGCACTCCCACATCGAAAGCACAACCTATCTTCCCTTTTCACATTAACTTGCGTGCCATCTTTCTGGGTACATCTATTTCCTTGATCACTACCTCCACCTTTGCTTTGAATACTCTCATAACGTTTACTAGGTCTAACTTTGTGTTTCTTTTTCTCTTTTTGAACAACATTTCTCTTATCTCCCACCTTTAAGACCTCAGTAATTTGAGATGGCTTACACTCTTTAACTGACAATTTTGCTACACACTGTAACGTATGCTCGATCCTTTTTGCAATACTTATAACCTCTTCTAAATTGGGATCATCTTTCAACCAAATCTCTTCGCAGATTTTATCATTGGAACAATGGAGCATAAACTGATCCCTTATATGTTCATCTAGTCCACCACCACATTTACAATGCAGGGACAAATGCCTTAGAGCTGTAACGTAATCTTCAACAGATTCTCCTTCATGCTGGAACCTCATGCCAAAATGGCACCGTTCCAGCACAGTACTCGTTTTGGATTCAAAGTGTTTGTCCAACTTAGCCAATGCTTCATCAAAATCATTAGAACACCCTTCCAAGTCTAGTTCAGGAATGTCTGGGAGAGTGTCATATATCCTCTGACCCTGATAGCCAATAAAATGCATCAACATTGCCACTTTACGTTCCACTGACATCCCGTTCCCACAGGTGGCCTTGACATAGTGTAGGAAACCCTTTTTCCAGGGGGAAAAATTGATCCTGGGCGTACCCGGGGAGGGCATAAATACTTGTGGACCGGGAACTCCGGAAAGTGCCATAACTAAAGTTTCACACCAGAAAGTAGATGCAGTACGTAGATCGAAGACAATGAAATGCTGCTTCCCACTTAATTCACACAGCACAGTTTAATTATCTGAAGAGTCACAGTCAGTGAATTTCTGCTTTCCTCTCAATCATCACAGTACAGCTTAACTGGCCAGAAACGTCACGATTGATTGATGCACCTGCTGACGTGCATTTGGTACCACCACACTCCTCTGATACACTCTGCCATGTCTTTTCAATAAACACTCTCACCTATGTTCAAGAATGCGCCTCCTAGTGCAGTGCCACTCTCAGGCATATACTCTTCACAATGCCCACACCCCGCGCCGACACCGCCTCCCCAATAGGGCCAAGGGCGGGTCAGCGAATGCAGCAGATCTGTCTCCTCAGATCCAGGAGCACTTCCTGGTTGCCGCTATCCGCTGCAGGCACGTGATCGGGGACGCGCATATGGGGCGGAGCTTCCTTCGTGTGCCCCGATGGCAGCTCCACTGCGAGCGGCTCTCGCAGGACAGCAGGGCTGGCAAAGCTCACCTTTCGTACTCGAAGGAAGTTTCCACGCCAGACTCCCTTTCTTCTGATGGGAAAAAAAATAGAAAGCAATCCTCTTCAGAGAGCTGCCCTTTACAGCGGCACAACAGCTGCTCCGCCGAGCGTGGTACAAAGGTGCCTCAAGAGCTGGCGTGGCTCCCTCCAGGCACTTTGCATGCCCGGAACCGCTTCTTCCAGTCGGCTCTCCGATCCAGCTGGCAGCAAACGGCCGGAGAGGGGAGGGCAGCGATCTCCTCCTGAGCTCAATGTTGGGGGTCTTTAGGTCGCGGTCTAGTCACCAATCTTGCTTCTCGATCCCATCCTTGTCGCCATTGGTAAATCAGAGACCGCACCAGGTAAGTTATGTAAAAGGTTTATTCTGTACCGTGTCAGATATAAAGCACATAGGAAAAGACCCCCAACATACCCAACAACCCAGGCTCAACTGACAAAGCTTGAGCAACAACAAGATATGAAACTCAACATTCCAGAATGTGTTTATCTCATAGGCTCATTCTAAGAATGGGCCTACCTAACTCAGCTCAGTTGTCAGACACCCTGGATACATGTCAATTATACAACAGTGCGGAAGGTGAGAGTTAGAGGTCATTTGTTTGTAGCCAATTTAGCATGTTACGTCTAAATTTAGGGTAGGGTTGTTCAGTTCTAAGGTCTAAAGGCAGTGCGTTCCAGGATAGCGATGCTTTGACCGGGAAGCTGGAGCCACCAGCTGTGGTTCGTTTAGAAGGCAGGCATTGGCAGATCTCATTGGGCGTGTAGAGGTTCTCCTTGCTTGTTGTTGCTGCAGCACAAGGTGTTCACTTGGCAACGTAGACTGTCACGGTACACATAGGTGTGTCTCATGGTTCCATGGCTTCACGTGAACATTTCCCCTGCAGTGCATGTGCATTATGGCACTATCCCACCTTCCCTGCCACATGCATGTAGTCACTGTGCCTTTGTACTGATTGCCATGTGTTTGCCCATTCCCCTGCCCATTGGGCTAATCTGTGCTTTTGGCCAGTGCATTCACATGGGAGTGGGGACTGAAGGACTCACCACCATCCCCTTGGCTGCTTGCTCGAACTAGTGCACTGCTGATCCCCTCTGTCCCTTCTATGTGGAGTATGGAGCTGGCCTTCTCCTTCAATGAAGTCAGGGTGAGGGGCTTCCTGTGGCTGAGGTAACTCTCCTGTGCCTAGCAATGAAGCTGCAGACCCTGGCCTAGAGGTCATTCCATCACTTACGACCGTCCTCACTGTCCTGTGGGACAATGCCAACTGCCACCACCTTGTCCCTGATGGTGGCCCAGATGGCAACCTTCCTCTAGCCAGAGGTCCTCTGCTGCCTCCTCCCATAAAGCTCCTGGACGTGGCAGACAACCTTGTCTACCAGCGGCTGGAGTTCTGCCTCTGTGAACGTCTGCTTTCGCAGCCTCATCTCAGGTGCTTTCGGCTTTCCCTTTTCCTGTGACATGATTGTGCCAAGTATGGTGACTGAAAGGCGACAGAAAATGGGAGTTTCAGAACGCATTGTACTTTTCAAGATGGCCGCCACCTTGCTTCCAGTTCCGGTGATGATGCTATTCCACCAGCGGTAATTCTGCCGGCGGAATTAAAACAATGTTTGGCAGAAAGTGTAAATCCACTGATTCCGGGTGGATTTACCGCCGACTACTCATTTTCAGTGGGACCGCCATTAGTATGTGCACGCTCCCGCCAAGTTGTAATACGGCAGTGATTCCGCCGCACACCACAGCTGTAACGGTAATTCCCCCTCAGCAGGAATACCACTGTATTACTGCCCAACTCATGATGAGGCCCATGCTATATTTAAATATAGGATGTTTTAGCCAAATCCAGCAACCTTGTAACTGGGCCCTTTGTGAGCATTAGGGACCCTACTTTTCATGGATTCTCTCTGATGTTCTTTTGACCCACACCAGTATCCGCAGCCGAGTGATGGAAGGGTGACAACGATGGAAGTGTGTGGATGACTTCCAGGGTAGCTCAGTGGCGGCTTGAGAAGGGGTCAATCTCCCACAGCATAACCATCCCAAAAGAATTGGATCAAGTCTCGGGTGCTGCCAGGGGACTGTGCGCAAAGGACCTATAGAAAGAGGCGCACAATTATCTAGGGGTGTCCATTTCTCCTTTGGGCTGGTATGTAGAAGCCCCCAACCCTTGGAGCCACCTCACTCGATCCAAAACCCCTCCGCCTCCAAATCTGTTCAGCCCTCAATTCCAGCATGTTCCATCTGACACGCCTGACCTCATGCCCTGCTAAATCACCCACACCTCTACCCCTGCCATGCCCCGTTAAACACCCAATCAACTATTATGTTAAGTTACTTGGTATTTGTACAAGGATAAACTGTGATGGGACTGGCCTTACAGCGCTGAGAGGGCATCTGGTAGCGCACTGAGGCACCCCACTGGGTTTTCTGGTCGCCAGACAAATACCATACATTGCCTTCACAATGACGTAGTAATTACCACTTGAAGACTGCTCATATGCTGAATCAATAGGCTACACACAGGAGCTATGTCTGGTGTTGTGTAGCATATGAGGCTTGAATGTGGACAGTGTTGGTCCCTCGAAGGTGCTGATGCTGCATGAGGCCAGCGCTGGGTTAAATGACTGCGCAAGAGGTCTTTAGGCAATAGAGTGCCTTGCACCAGGACAATTGGTTGCAAACTGTGGGCCCTGTAGCAGGAAGTAAATTACAATTGCTAAAATGGAGATTGAAGCAGGACTACCTGTTCCATCGTGCAGTCCCATTTTCATTTTTATTGTATTGTTTATAGCGAGGCCGTCGCTTGGCAGAAGAGCACTTTACAGAGGGTGGAGGTGCCAGCATTGGTCTTGCCATTTTAAACAGTAGTGCGGTACCGTTGGTGGAGGGAGGGCAGGAGTGTTAGTTGTCTGGCAAGTATTGAGCGGGTGTGTTTTGCGGAACTGAAGGATGGTTGGGGCATTTCTGCAGAAATCGAGTTCCAGAGGGTCGGGTGTGACAGGAGAAGGACTGTTTGTGCGTCTTCTCTGTACGGGCTGGCAATCTAGTTCCAGATGGTTGGGGCATGACAGGAGAAGGACTGTTTGCGCGTCTTCTCTGTACAGGCTGGCCATCGAGTTCCAGATGGTCGGGGCGTGACAGGAGAAGCACTGTTTGCACGTCTTCTCTAAACAAGCTGGCCATCGAGTTCCAGATGGTTGGGGCGTGACAGGAGAAGGACCTTTTGCGCGTCTTCTCTAAACGAGCTGGCCTTCGAGTTCCAGATGGTCAGGGCGTGACAGGAGAAGAACTGTTTGCGCGTCTTCTCTAAACGAGCTGGCCATCGAGTTTCAGATGGTCGGGGTGTGACAGGAGAAGGACTGTTTGCGCGTCTTCTCTGTACAGGCTGGCCATCGAGTTCCAGATGGGTGGGGCGTGACAGGAGAAGGACTGTTTGCGCGTCTTCTCTGTACGGGATGGCCTAGACTCCAACCCTTTGATGGTTTTGCTAAGTGAGGTGTGACAGCCTCCAGAGTTGTTGGTGTTCCGTTCTTGACTACTCGATGTGTAGGTTGTAAGGGGGATACCTGGGGCCAGATTGCAGAAGCTTTGCACCGGTGCAAGTGCAAAGTTTACACGGTATTAGCACGAGGGCAAAGTTAGCCCTATTTTTTTTTTTTAATCACTGGGACACGAAAAAGCCATTGCACCCCGAAAAAGTGCAGTTTGGCATATTAAAAGCATCAGGGCTAAAATTGCCCTAGTGCTAAAAAGATACATGGTTGATGAATTTCTGCATCAGGGCAATACCATCCGTATTAGCATTGGGGCACACTTTGCCCTGGTACAAAATTGTAGGGAAAATGCATCTTTTTTGCACTAGGGCAGTTTTTGCCCTGGCGCTTTCAATATGCCAAACTGCACTCGCTGAGGTGCAATGGTTTTTTCATGTGTCCCAGTGTTTTTTTTTTTAAAAAAAAGGGCAATCTTTGCTCTAGTGCTAATACGGTGCAAACTTTGCACCGGCACCGGTGCAAACTTTCTGTAATCTGGCCCCTGGATTCCAGGACAGGTTTGGAAGATTGGGAGAGTGCAGAGAGTACAGTTTGGTTGTTGGAAGAATAATGGTGAAAAAGCCAAAGGGGAACCAAGTGGGTGATAGTGAGAGACTACCTACAAAGACATATTCTTTCACCCAGCACTGCAGGTTGAATGAGGAAATTATCACACAAATCAGATTCTGATGGCACTCACCCAGGAAGATATTTAAAGAGAGAATAACTTGCACCAAATAAATGTTTAACTGGTTATTTATAATAGCCTTTATACCGAAGAGGTTTCTATGCGCGGACCCAGGATTCGAAACGGTGTTGGTCTTCCTTGTTTTGCTTCCAAGGCGAGCACGTTGCCACTGAGCTATCCTTATGTGTGTGTTATCAACAGCAGAGGCCGACCTGCGGACTAGTACCCTTGCTGTGTAGAAGCCAATGCATTCACAGCCTCTCTTTTCTCACAGGGCCTACACTACGCAAGCTAATTTAACCACCTACAGAAGCTAGTGTGGGAGAAGGGCAGATGCAAGGACCAACATATGTGGGACCATAGAACAACTCTTAATAAAGACATGACGATTTCCCTTCTGAATATGGCATGTGTCCGAAATGCCGTATTCCTTTGCTTCTGGCATGTGTCCGAAATGCCGTATTCCTTTGCTTCTAAGCACTCTGAGAAAACGTTGCTGAGAAAAAATTGCAAAGACTCTAGGGGTCAACTGGGTGATGCTTAATGTGCTGTAACAATTTAAAAAAAAATGTTTTTATTTGTTTATTGTGCATTACAGTACAGATATGCACTTTTCACACATTCTCACAAGAATACATTTAACACATTCCCTAAAGAAAAAACAATTACACAAATTCATGCTGTAATGTAATGTGTTAAGAATTTATTCTGCACCACTACCACAATAGTGGTCTCCCGGGGCTCAGGCTTTATTTATTTATTTATTCATATTTGTAGAGCGTGCAACAGCCCGCAGGCATCGTGGCGCTTGTTACAGTGAGTGATCAGAGCTTAGTTGCATATAAAAACAGACAGTCATACTTAATGTACCAAATGTATAGAGCAGTTAGTAGAGTACATAGATAGGGGGGAAGCTGATAAGGGATGGGAGAGTAGAGAGCGCTTAGTTGAAGAGGGAAGTTTTAAGGTTTTTGCGAAAAGGCAGAGAGAGAGGTTTCTGCTCTGAGGGCAGTGGGGAGCGCATTCCAGAGCTTCGGGGCCAAATATGGGAAGCCTATCCCCCTGCTTAGGCCCTGTTGATGCGGGGTACGTGATTTGTTTGGAGTAGCAAGTTCTAGTAGGCCTAGTTGAGCTAGATCTGGAGAGTGTGTCTGCAAGGTAGGACGGTGCTGTTAGGTTGATGCATTTGTGTGTGGTCTTGAGAATTTTGAATGTGATGCAGTCTTTGACTGGGAGCCAGTGGACAGTCTTTCTTGCTTGTGAAATATGGTCTCTTTTTGGAATACTTCAGGCTGCTCTTAGTGAGTTAGTTTGGGTGATTTGGAGTCTGTTTATGTTTCTTATGGCGGTGCCGGCTAGGAGCGTATTACAGTCATCAAGCTTGGCCCCTATGGTGGCTCTGGCTATTGAGAGACAGTTGTCCTTTGTTAGGAAGGGTTTTATGGCGTTAATGAGTTTGGTGCTTAGGGTGGAGGCAGAGACAATAGCGCTAACTTGCTTGTTCATAGATAGTGTAGCATCAATGTGGACCACTAAGGTCTTAACAGAGGATAAGAGTGGGATGATGCAGTTATCAATGTTGAAGATGGAATAGAGACAGTCAAGCTTTGCTAGAGTGGACTTTTGGCCAGGAATAAGAATCTCAGTCTTGTCCCCTTTGAGACATAGGCCATTTGTAGCCATCCAGGCTTGGATGGTGGAGTAGATTTGCCGTAGGGCTGTAGCGTCTTGGTGATATGAGCCTGTCAGAGGAAGGAGCACCTGGGTATCATCAGCATGGTTTGTGTATGCGATCCCAAGTGCATCGAGTTTATCAAAAAGGGGCTTAGTGAAGAGATTGTATAGCGTAGGGGCAGTACAAGATCCCCAAGAAACGCCACAGTGAATGATAGTGGGAGCTGCATTTGCTGTGTTTGAGAAAACTTTCATAGCTCTTCCATCTAAGAAGGAGGTGATCCAGGAAGTAGGTGGGTCGGAGAAGTGTGCTGCATGCATGAGATGTGCGGTGAGAGTTTTGTGATCCACAAGATCGAACGCCGCTGAGAGGTCTATGAGGGGGAGGAGGGAGGGCTTGCCTTAGTCCAGGATTTGAGTGATTTGATTTTTTAGATCTAGCAGGGCAGTTTCGGTTCAGTGCCTTTGTGAAATCCAGACTGTCTTTTTCCTAGGATGGAGTTGGTTTCTAGGTAGAGTTGGATCTGACTGTGAGCAGCCTTGTCTAAAATTTTGAGAAGAAATGGGATGGTTGTTATGCGCCGGTAGTTATAAGGCTGGGAGGGGTCTAGTGTTGGCTTTTTTAGAAGGGGACGCACCCATGCCTCTTTAAGGCTTGCCCCGGGGAACCTACTGTTCCCCCTACCTTGGGAGTTGTGGGCTTGGGTCTGTGGGAGGAGAGATTCCGGTGTTGCAGGAAAAGGACAGCCAAAGGGGGGAAGAGTTAGGAAAGAAAGCAGGTAGAGGGAGCAGTGTTTGCTTTAGCATATGTGCTTGTTAACTTGGATTTGCTGATTCCAGCTAGCGGTAGGATGCTGAGGTGAAGCTCGATGCAGGGGACTGCTCTTTTGACAATTCTACATAGACATATTCAATAGTACTTTGGTAGGTGAGTGGTTGCACAGTGCACAATGGGCCTGAGATGTCAACAGCCAATCTTAAGTAGCGGAGAAACCTCATTGAGTTGGGTATGCTTGGATTTCCCAGTGCGACCTCCAGCTGCAGTCGTCTCGGATGCGGTTAAGATACCTTTGTGGGTTGAGAGTTTGCTGCTGGGATCTGTGTGTGATCTGCAATTCTTAGGTTCGAATTCCGGCAAGGCGAACTCAGCCTTTCATCCTTCCAACTTTGATAAATGAGTACCAACTTTGATTGGGTGATATTGTGTGTAAATATGTTCTACCAGCAAAAAGTACCCGTACTCTGAACGGGTTCTGTAGACAGACATGATAACACTCTTATCAATTGTGGAAAATCGATGATCCGGTAGGTCACTGTTTCGATTCATTTATCGCTTGATGTGCTTTGCACCCCAAGGTAAACTTCACTGACAATGGGCACGCGTGGCTCGCTGACATACCCCGGAGCAGATGTTGGTAGGAGTTGAGAGTTGGTGTGCTGCTGCATACCTGGACCTACTGTGCTCTCTCCCCACCTGTCCCCTCCCCCTGGCGCTGTGCAGTTTGTTGCATCGAGATGCTTAAAATGCGCTTTGTCCGGTCCTCCTCTGACCACATTGATGTTTTATTTCATGTTTTGCGGTGCAAATATCTCGGAAACAGTGCATCCTAAGGCCTTGAAATGTATTTTTTGAGATCCAATAGGGATCTCAAATTTTGTTCCTCGAACCGAGATGCTTAAAAAGACGCCCACCTCAATGTTTCGCCGCTTGCAGGCAACCGTCTCAAGTGTGAAGGGGCTGAAATCCGGTTAATGGGGCTGGGTGTCCACATGTCATGGTAACAGGTCACTATGCAAAATGTGGTGCAGATTGGTGGAATGCTGTGGAATTGTATAAGGAACATAAAAACCCAGAAACAAAGAAATGTGTACTTTTATATGCATAGATGTAAAGCACTTTGGCGAAAGCACTGTATGAATAATAACACATAATTATCATTATCCGAAGCTTATGTTGCCTAGAACAGGTGCATTCAAAGGTGAGTGTTTAAGAAAGGTGAATCCAGGGGAAAGATTGTGGCCGGTGAGTGTATGGGGGGGACCCTTACTGACTGTGGTGCGGTGTAGGTCGATCACCATGCTTATGTCGCTGCATGGGTGCATCAATGCAGAAGTTCCAGTCAGTGTTTCTGAAATCTGAGCTGGTGTTAAGTATATAATTTGTGGGTACCTACTGGCACTTACCTACCTTCATGATGCGATGGAGCACTGTACATTGGTAGGGGTCACAGTCGGAAGGGGGGGGTTGTCCTTACAACATAGCATGTATTACCAGTACACCATTTACAGTAGCAGGGGACAGTTAACACTTACAGTTAATGTGTTCCATGCAGCAGAGCTGGGAGAGGGTGTGGGGGGGGGGGAGTCGCACGGGTGGGCTGATACTGGAATGGGGGGTTCGGGGAGGTGTTATCTTATGGGTGGTGAGGAAGGTGCCCCTTGAGGAAGAGGTGAAGGGTTCGGCTTCCGTCCCAGAAGCCCCTGCATTGCTTTTAATGTATGAAATGGTGCTTAACTGGGGCCTAATGGTCCCTGTGCCAAAAGGGGGTGCAGGGAGCAGTGCAAGGAGTCTTTTGTGCAATTTAGAGTGGGTGTTACAAGGATCCCCCCACCCCCGGATCCAGATACAGGAAGTGCTTAGTGGCAAAAAAAGAGACTTTCTGTACTTTCTCCCTTCTCTTGGGGTTGGGGGCATGGCAAAAGAGTAATGGGTACTCGCCTGCATCGAGCCCCTGCATTCTCCGAACAGCCATTAATTCTTGTCGGGCTTCAGGGGGTGTTGGTCCACGTTGTATGGGGCCAGTAATGAATCGGTCAAAAGTGAAAGGGGGACACTGACCCCAACTTATTTATTTAGTTATTTATTTCAGGTTTTATAGGGCGCTACATGCCCATAGGCCTCAGAGCGCTACATGAAAGAGAGAGGAGAGATGCCAAAACCAGAGGAAAGTCTATTCTGGTGGATTAAAGAGAAGTCTCTTAACCTGTTTCTTCAAGACGGATAAAGATTGAGATGTTTATGCTGGTAAGATAGCTCAACGGGTTGAGCGCTTGCTGCTACGATTTGAACTTGAACTGCAGGTCACAGATTCAAATACCGGCAAGGACAGCTCAGCCCTTCATCCTTCCGAGGTCGATAAATGAGTACCAATTTCAGTTGGGTGATATTGTTTGCAAATATGTGCTCTGTAAAGCGCTTTGGATTAAGGCGCTATATAAATAACACATAATTATCATTATCATTAATATACACGAGTAACAGATTCCATTCACGTGGTGCGTTAAACTCGAAGCTGCAATCGCGCGGTTGAATGAGCAGCAGAGTATCCTAGGAGCGTAGGGTTCTGCCTACGGATTTCCTCGTTAATCTGTGGGTGGAAAAAGCATCACCGTAGGTGGGGTGTGCTGGCATGGTAAGTGCCCCTGTGGTCTTTAGCTGCCAGGTCCTCAGTAGGAACATGCCTGGTCAGTCAGAGCACAGAATGGTTTTATCACCCATTTGTCCTGGTTCCATCAATTCCGTTGCTCTAGGCGGGTCTTGCTGCTGCTTTGACAAGGTTTTTTAAACACAGTTGCACCCCATTTTGTTTTTACTTTAGTATTTGCCGACCTTGTGGCTAGGTTCTCCACTAATCATGAGCCCGGACTGTACAGTCCTCTGTTTGTATGACCACCATGAAGGCGTTATCCAGTGTTTATATCGAAAGGAAAGAACATCGCTGGGTAAAAGATATTTTTCAGCGACTGTCCAACACTTTCTCCATTTATTCTACGACTGGAGTTTGTTTATTTTATTTATTTATTTAGATTTATAGAGCACACTACAGCCCTCGGGCATCGAGGCGCTAAAAGAGGATCTAAGGAAGCTTGATTCTGGGTTACATGAATGCCGCCCAAAGACGAGTTCTTAGGCATGGTACATAGTTATACAACTGGGGTGAAGCACAGGTTGCTTGGTTACAGAGGCTGAAATGCAGGGTAAATACAAATATAACCCTACCAGTCCTGCACTGTGTTGAGATTGCTGATGAATAGGAGAAAAAATATTGTTGGTGCCGGCAATGTTTTTTCTGAGGTTGTAATGACTCGGAATCCATGAAGACTCCTCATTTAAATCGAGAGGACGAGATGGAAAACCTTTAAGCGGCTAGACCCAAGCGCTAGGAAGAGAGAAGCAGTCAGGCGTTGGCAGCCCAGTGCTTTAAGTGGGATTAGAAATTCAGGGGGGCTCTCGTTAGGGGGATGACCTAAATTCTGGTGTGCATAGGCTGTTAAAACTGATATAAAATTGTTTCGTCTTCATTGTATATGTTGGCCTATTCCCAGTCGCCTTGCGAGGAAATCCGTATTGCAAGGTCACGACCTTAAGTGAATCAAGCCTCCATTTTAGGTTAAAGCTGCCATTTTAGTTTATCGTGCAAAGTCACCCTGTGGCCTTAATTGGCCGACCTGTGTTCTCTTGTTCTTGCTTTAACCTCTTCAACCTCTGTAGGAGAGTTAATGTCCAACCTGCCAGCCGGCTACATGTTAGGGTCATGTAGACCTTGTCATTTGTTGACCTCGGGATCAGGGGATTACTTGAATCGGCGATGTTAACCTACAAGTATATAAGAACAATAACACTATTGAACACGACATGCGAAACATCTGTTTGACCTGTATTAAAACAAATGTGTAAAGAGTGTAAAGTTAAACCCAGAGAATAATAGTGTTTGTTGGCAAATGTATTAAAAGGTAAACCGCATGCACGAGATATGTAAATTAGGAACGAACCTGGCGTGAACCTAGCCCAGTACATGATTAACTTGTAGGAGGCTGGACATCGTTATAAAGAAACTGTATAAATACGTTGATGTCCAGCTAGCAATTCCTGTTCACTGCTCACATTGAACCCTGCTGGTGGTCTCTGTGATGTATTGACGGCCAAATAGCTATTTGTGTAGTTTGTTTAGTAAACTGTACAGTATTGCAATAAAGATTCTGTGAATCTTTACAAGCCCGTGTCGGTGTATTTCTCTTTGCATGGTGTAAAAGCCTTAATATTGTATTTTCTGATTCCACAGATGGCGCCCGAATAGGGACCCTCAAAATCGACTTCGTCTCGTTGAAGGTTGGCTCGGCTATCGGACCGGGATCAGACGGTGCCAACAGAAATGGCCCCTCTGGAGGAGAAGTGAATTCCTTGACAGAACAGCACGATCCGATCCCTGAACGGTGAGCTGTAGCCCGAGACGACGTCTTGACGAGGGTCCATATATCGAGGTGGGTAAATTTGCCGAAATCACCAGACATTGGGTCCTTAGAATTGTCCTTAGTAACCCGATCGGGCCTACCAGTCCTTTGGTCAGGTGAATTGTGACCCGATTCTTAATTTAACCCTGACAATTTGAATTTGTCGCATTGTACTCGCGAGCACAATTATTTGACCAGGTAACACCAGAACTTTGATATGCCTGGGAAATTGTCTGCCTGCTTCAGGGCATTATTCCGCAGCGACAGACAATCTTTGGAAGATAGCCGTGCCGCACCACAGGAGGGGTCGCCGGCATGTACTATGTACTGTAAGAAAGGCTTTGGTAGTATAGCATTTAATGACATTTGGCACCGACAGACCAGACATAACTCTAATCTTCGGTGGCCAACCAATAGTAGCTTTGAAATCCCTCATATAGAATATCTAGAGTCTGTATTGGTAAAGAAAAATGCTAGACCTGCAGCATTTGACGCATTGCACAGTTGGAAAACAGAAGCTTTGCAGCAACAAAAGAGTAGAGAGAAACATATGCGTCGACATATGACGAGTGTCGAAAAGGCACGGTTATATGATCAAAATAAACAATTGGAGTCAGTTAGGAACACGGACAGAGCGTTTCAATTAGGCATTCAAAAAATGTACCCTTCAAAAGATTTTCATACTTCAGATGAATTGATTAATAAACTTTTGCATGAACGAAGGCCCAATGCCTCTGCGCCACCCCCGTACGTCCCTCCTCCTGGTGCTTTTCCCCTTCCTGTTGTTATTCCGCCTTCTATAGTTCCTCCGGTCCTCCCTGTTGTTCTTCCTGTTGTTCTTCCAGCCGTCGCTCCTTTGCCTGCCCCCTTGCCTCCACCTGTTGATATTCCGAATGTGCCTACTCTTCCTCTTCCAAGTGATTCTGCATCGCTTGTAGTAGACCAGGGTGCGGGATTAAGGGTTGTGACTCATAATACTGTGTCCCCAGATAAAAAGAATGAATTGATTGCTTGGGCTAAACATTGTATGGAGAAGGGTGAACAAGCTGATGTTTTTTCCACACTCGAAAATCTAAAAAGTATTCCTGAGAAAAATGTTTTTATTGAAGGGTTAGGGATTCAAGGGTTAGGGATTCATTTGAGTATAATGTGGAATAGATTAAATGATGTAGATCTCCCACAAGGGTTATGGGATTTGAACGCCTTAGCGTTGTCCAGAGATACTGCGGAGAAAGTATATGAGCATGTTAAGAGGATTTTTGTGTATAGGAAGGAGTTGGAAGAGTTACAGAATGAAGTAGCAGATGGTGATAGTTTAGGTATTATGTTCTTACAGAAACGGTTTTCTCCTCGCCGTGAATTAAAAGGTGAGGAAGCGCGAATATGTACAAAGGATGCAATAAGATGGATTTCCGATATATCGATAACTCCAGATGAAGTATTTGACACATATGGTCAGTATACGTTAGAAATGCAAAAGAAAGTGATACAGGTTATGGTAGAATACCTGCAGAATGAGTGTGTAGAAAGAAAGATTTGTTGTCCCGCAGAATTGTTGAGTGTTTATAAGAGAGCCTTTTCGATTGATACTTCTTCGACTGCCTTAGCGCTTGATTTGGCTCTGTTGCTTAGTAAGCGTTCGGAGCTACCTACTTCTCAGTTGCCTATGAGAGAGGTCCCTCCGACATTTCTCCCAAAAGTTGAGATTGCGGCCGATGCTGCACAAGGAATACTCGCGGTGGACATTCCTGCACATTACGTATCGCAGTTTGTTCACGTCCCGTTCTAAAGACAGGAAGTGAACACCATAAAGCAATCTATTCCTGATATAAGAAAGAATCCGACGGGGTTCTATAAAGAAATAGAGTCGGTCTTACCATCATCAGTATTCACCTTAAGTGAAATTGATTTATTATTTCCCGTACTCCTGCCAGTTGATTTGTGGAAACAGATTAGGACTGTAGATGATGTACCTGGGTTAGGAGATACATGGGATAACATGGTTAGGCTCGACAGAGAAAGACCAGCTGGCGAGAGACCGCCTCAAGTGATATTAACTTTGCCTGATAGGATTATTGTAAAATTAAAAACTATAGTTCCTGAAAAAAGAATCATTTGGGACAAGCTTACGGCCTGTGTCCAAGGAAAGTCTGAGGGTGCTACCAATTTCTTCAATCGGTTTGAACAGGTATTTTCAGATTTCAGTGGACAAGACTAAGGCACAGAGTCAGGGAAAAGGCTGTTTGTCGACAAATTTGTACGTGGATTGCTGCCTGACATCCAGTTACAGATTATGTCCTCTGAAAGCACTTGGCAGGCGAAGTCTCAATCAGAAGTACTGCACATCGCTCAGTACTATGAACATCGTGTGAATAATGAAAAGGAAAAACTTTAGAAAAAAAAGGTGACCTGAAAACAAAAGTCCTATTACAACAGATTGTTAGAAACCCTAGAGGGGGTAATCAATTTAGAGGTCAGTATGTTCCACAGGGAAGTACGCCCCTGGCTCCGGTAACCATTAACCAATGTGCCTATTGTCGACAGGAAGGTCACTGGCGCGCACAATGTCCGACCTTGCAGCAAAGGTCATTTGGGAACATGGGTAGACGATCCAGAGGTCGCCCAGGTGCAGGGGGCCCTGGCAGAGGTCAGTTTGCACCAGAATCACAGCAACCTCTTTCACAGGATAAGCAAGTTTCGAATGTGGATAATAGAAACATTTTTGATCACCCTTCTGCTGCGTACCTCTCTGAAGAGCTTCCTTTTGACGACATTCTGTTTCGTTAGGATTGCCCGAAGCAGGATTTGGAACCGACGCCTATCCCGTTCATCAGAAAGGTCCCTACGTTGAGATGGCGGTGGGGAATAGGAAGCATCTATTTTTAGTAGATACGGGAGCACAGAAATGTTCCATTGACCATTCACGGGTTCCAAATATTCCCCTGTCAGGGCAGTCCAACGTTTCCGTAGGGTTTTCAGGCACACCTGTAGTTTGTCCGGTCCCTTTGCCGGTACCGATAACACTGGGTCCCTTCACGGAGCAGTGTCCATTTCTACTTACCACAAAGTGTGGGGAGAATTTGCTGGGGTTAAATATGTTGAAGGAATTGCATGCAGTAATACATTGTTCCCCGGACGGAGTTCGGTTAACAATTTCACCTCAGCAATCACTCGCCACTCAGTTTTTGACTCGACCTTTACCGCCTGAATTCAGTAATATTCCGGAATGCTTATGGGCAATTGATGATAATGATGAGGGCATTCTTCAAATTGAACCTGTTAAAATTATTCTGAAACATGGAGTAAAATTGCCTTGCATCCCACAATATAAGATCTCAGTTGAAGGCGAACAGGCTTTGAAATGTATAGTCTCTGATTTTGTACATCGTGGAGTAATTGAGGAAATTACCAGTAGTTTGTGTAACAGCCCGATTTTGCCAGTATACAAAAAAGGTGATAATGCCTGATGTTACAACGATACTAACTATGATTCCGGGTTCTGCCACTCACTTTAGCGTTGGTGACCTCAAAAACGTGTTTTTCAGTATTCCCATACACAAGGATAGTAGGTATTTGTTCGCGTTTACCCTAGGTGGACGCTCGTTCACATTCACTCGTGCACCACAAGGGTACACTGAGAGCCCAAGTATTTATAGTAGGGCATTAAAAGAGCAGCTTGATACCCTCGAGTTGCCTACTACTTGCACGTTACTACAGTATGTAGATGATCTCCTCTTGGCTGCTGATTCTGAGAGTGCCTGTAAAGAAGGCACCATGTTGTTGCTTTTTCATCTAGCAAAATATGGCCACAAAACCTCACTCAAAAAATTCCAATATTGTTGTCAGGAGGTCGCCTATTTAGGCTATCTCCTGTCAAAGGAGGGAAGACGGTTGACACCTGAACGAATAAAAACTATTTCTGGCATGTCTGTCCCAAATACGCAGAAGGAAGTTAGAGCCCTGATAGGTATGGCTTCTTACTGTAGATTGTGGATCCCTAACTTTTCGTTAACGATTAAACCAATGCTGGCTTTGACAAAGAAGGGCATTTCTTTGCCATTGCTATGGACTTTGGAACACCAGACAGCATTTGACGTGCTCCAAACCGCGCTGTGTTCGGCGCCGGTTTTAGGAACTCCAAATTATGAAAATGCCTTCGTGTTGTATGTGCATGAACGTGATGGATGTGCTTTGGCTGTGTTAACACAGGAACATGGAGGGAAAAATAGGCCGTGTGGTTATTTCTCATCCGCCCTTGATCCTGTTGCATGCGCTTTGCCGAGATGTTTGAGAGCTGTCGCTGCTGCTGCATCTGTAAAACAGAGTGAGGGAATGGTCCTGGGTCATGCGTTAACCCTAATGGTACCTCACTCTGTAGATATTTTATTGAATAGAACTCAAACGCAACACCTCACTTCCGCACGATTGACAAGATACGAATTGATCTTGTTTTCTCCCCACATTCAAATTCAGAGGTGTTGTGTATTAAATCCGGCTGAACTTTTACCTGTCCCGCAAGATACTGTTGATGGTGACGAAACATCACACGATTGCCTTTATACAACAGAACAAGAGACTAAAGGTAGAATCGATTTGAAAGACACACCTTTGAATAGCCCACAAGGATAGCTATTTTGTGATGGCTCTTGTTTTAAACTTCCGAATGGTACATCCACGGCTGCTTATGCCGTCACTACTTTAAGTACGATTGTAGAAACCAAAAGAATTATGCATAATTCCGCACAGGCCGCAGAAATTATAGCATTAACTCGGGCTTGTGAACTTTCTGAAGGGCTTACAGTAAATATATGTACCAACAGTCAGTATGCCTTTGGGGTAGTTCACAACTTCGGTAGACTTTGGAAAGAACGAGGATTCTTGACCTCACATGGCACGAAAATACAGCATGGCACTTTAATAGTGCATTTACTTTCAGCTCTCGCACTCCCTGCTCAGTTAGCTATTATAAAATGTACAGCACATCAAAAGGTTACAGATGATATAGGAAAAGGGAATGCTTTCGCTGATCGGATAGCTAAGCAAACTGCCACTGATTTTAGTTCAGAAATGTATGCTGTAAGAGAAACTGTAAATGTTTGCACTTTTGGTGAAAGTATCGATTCTGTAAAAGACATTCAAGCAGACACTACTATAGAGGAGACCACGAAACGGGTCGAGGGTGCAGGAAGATTGTATGATGATGGGTTTTGGGTGGACAATGTTGAAGGAAAATGGTTACTCCCTGACGCCTATATTACAATGATGGCCATTATGGCTCATGGTCCGACCCATGTCTGCGCACGTAAATTGACTAAAATGTTACACAGTGTATGGGCCAATGATACAATTTTCAAAATTGCGGAGCGCTTTGTCCAAGGTTGCATGGTCTGCTTGCAGCACAATGTGGGAAAAGGTACCTCGACTCCTAGAGGAAGTTTCGCTCCACCTTTTGTTCCGTTTGAGGTTATCCACTTTGATTTTATTGAAATGGAAAGTTGCAACAATCTTAAATATGTGTTGGTTGTCATTTGTGCATTTAGTAAGTGGGTTGAGGCCTTCCCTGTTAGAGATGCAATGGCCATAACCACGGCAAAAACTCTGTTGAAAGAGTTTTTTTCCTAGGTTCGGGCTGCTGAGAGTCATCTGGTCAGATAATGGGCCACACTTTATCGCTGCTGTAATCCTACAAATATGTGAAGGATTAGAGATTGATAAACGGTTCCATTCGGCCAGACATGCCCAAAGTGCCGGATTAGTGGAAAGGCATAACGGCATTATAAAGAACAAGCTCGCTAAGACGTGTGCAGGCACCAAGTTAAAATGGCCGGACACCTTACCGATCGTGTTGCTGTCGATGAGAACAACCCCTCAAACTAAGACTGGGCTCTCTCCCTTTGAGGTGGTAATGGGGAGGCCTGCTAATATTTGGGGTATGCCAAAAAGTCGCTCGTTGCGGGATATAGAGAATGTGCTTCTTTCCGATTACTGTAACCAGTTGACTAAAAATCTATTTTCAATTTATCACCAGGTGCTAGAGGTATTACCTGTACGGTACGAGGGTCCTGGTCACAGTCTACGACCGGGGGACTTGATACTCACGAAAGTTTTCAAGAGGTCGTCTTGCCTTGCACCTTGGTGGAGGGGTCCCTACCAGGTCCTGCTAGTCACCCAGACTGCTGTGCGGGTAGCGGAGCGTAAGAACTGGATCCACGCGACACACACCAAATGGATCCCGCAGCCCGTGCCATACGATTCAGAAGACACATAATCCCTTTCCAATGCTGTAACCAACGTGCCTGAAACAGCAACAACCGACAAGAGAGTATCAGAGACCGTTCCAGAATTCGTAAGGCCAGACAAAACGGCCATCTTGTCTCCGCACTCTCCAACAGTGGTTCTTCTGGATCAATCATTTTCTGACCCCAATTCCGTTCACTCGCCACCTCCAGTGGGAAGTGACGACATACTGTTGTCCGATCCTTCGGCACCAGAAATTGTGAAATATAATTTACGTCCAAGAAAATAGACGTACAGCACGGTTTGACTGTGCGATTGAGGAAATCATTTGAGGGCCTGCCTTTTGGCCCGACTGTACGAAAGGATTCTGTTTGCTAAGGGTTGTGGGAAAGACATTAAGAAGACGCGCGACTGGAGTCGCCAGCAAACGAACAATTGGTGTTTTTCGATTGAAGACTACAATGCCTGCACCCGCTACCGCTCGTACCGAACTTTTAGATAAATATGTGACTAGCAGAGACAATAATCAAGCATGTAATGGGTCCCCGAAGGTGTATTGTTGTCTTTTTGTAATAATACCTGGGTTTTTAGTAACTATTGGTTTTGGGTTATGGAATCTGGAGGAAGCATATCCGCTAGAGGACTTTTTACCTGTTGAAAATGTATCTGTTTTCCCCACTCCTTCCGTGCAATTGCATACCTTGTCGCCTAGAGATTCTTCGCATAGACGGAACTATCAGAATAATACTCTTTTGTTAATAATGAATGCCACTCATGCAATTTTGAATAGGACCAACTCCTGGATCTGCTCACATTTACCGCAACATGGGGATAAGGGGCTAGGTTGGTACATTCATCCTTTAGCTTTGACAACTGCTTTTTATGCTTCTCTTAGAGCACTATTCTTTGGCCAATGGAATGACAGCATCTCAGGGAACTTTGATGGTACAAATTTGAATAGTTTTGAAAAACGTGTTTTGATGCCCCTGGGATTCTCGCTTTTTGTGAATAGGAGTAAACCAAACGTTGCTTCTGTTAGGCCCTCTGATAGATTGTCTCGTCCTTTTCAGCCTTTGATCTCTTTCAAAATGGCTCCTATAGGCAATAAGGATGCCACGCCTCCATCTTATTCTGTTAACCATAGCCCCGATTCAGTATCCTTCTGCATACAGAGGAATGGAACACGGTCAATGGGTAATTTTAGAAAATGCGCCAACGTTGCGAATTTGACTAGTGAGAACAGACCTCTGTACGTAGGTGAACCTGTCTATTTCGTTTGCGGTAATGTGGCATTTCCATGGTTGCCCAGGGATTGGCAAGGAACCTGCTATTTAGGGATTCTATTACCTGGGGTATTTATTGCCAGTACTGCAGAAATTTCGAAGACTCGTCCAATACGAGGTGTAAAGGGGGATACTCCAGCGCAAACTCTAGGAGACATCATGAAATCCTTTGTGCCATTTTTTGGGCAAATTACGAATTCAGAAGATATCAGGGGACTAGCGAGAGTATTGGAGAGAACCATCAACCGGACCACTGAAATACTCTATAATATGACGTTAGAATAGAAAGCGATAAGATTAGATGCTCTTCAGAACCGGATGGCATTAGATGTCATTCTGGCTGAGCGTGGAGGGGTATGTAAATTAGCGGGGTCCGCTTGCTGCGTTTATGTACCAGACTCCTCTCCAACGATCTTTAGGGCAATCCAAAATCTACATGTTCTTAGTTCAGAAGTACATGTTCCTGAGGGAAATTGGGAACTTAGTGCATGGTTCTGGGACCTCCTACGGTCGTGGGGATGGAAGTTGTTTTCGGCCCTGTGATTATCTTGGGTAGTTTTCTGTTCCTTTGTTGTTGTATACAGTGTCTCCCTGGTATATGTTCAGTATTAGGGTGGTGTTGCGCGCAAGCAACAAGTGTATTAGGGCATAAAATATATGCCCCAGATAAGGTTTCCAAGGAGTATGTGTTGAAAGAAACGCTAGTGTCTGATCTAATGGCAATAGATAAGTCTGACAATGATTCGGGGTGTATAGACGTTGAAATGTGGGGTTAGTCGCAAAGTGATTGAAGGTAGTTTAGCGCTTGGCATAGGCCAAAAGGAGGGTTTGTTAAAACTGATAAAATATTGTTTCGTCTTCATTGTATATGTTGGTCTATGCCCAGTCGCCTTGCGAGGAAATCCGTATTGCAAGGTCGCGACCTTAAGTGAATCAAGCCTCCATTTTAGGTTAAAGCTGCCATTTTACTTTACCGTGCAAAGTCACCCTGTGGCCTAAAATGGCCGACCTGTGTTCTCTTGTTCTTGCTTTAACCTCTTCAACCTCTGTAGGAGAGTTAATGTCCAACCTGCCTGCAGCCTACATGTTAGGGTCATGTAGACCTTGTCCTTTGTTGACCTCGGGATCAGGGGATTACTTGAATCGGCGATGTTAACCTACAAGTATATAAGAACAATAACGCTATTGAACACGACATGCGAAACATCTGTTTGACCTGTATTAAAACAAATGTGTAAAGAGTGTAAAGTTAAACCCAGAGAATAATAGTGTTTGTTAGCAAATGTATTAAAAGGTAAACCGCATACACGAGATATGTAAATTAGGAACGAACCTGGCGCGACCCTAGCCCAGTACATGATTAACTTGTAGGAGGCTGGACATCGTTATAAAGAAACTGTATAAATACGCTGATGTCCAGCTAGCAATTCCTGTTCACTGCTCACATTGAACCCTGCTGGTGGTCTCTGTGATGTATTGACGGCCAAATAGCTATTTGTGTACTTTGTTTTATAAACTGTACAGTGTTGCAATAAAGATTCTGGGAATCTTTACAAGCATGTGTTGGTGTATTTCTTTTTGCATGGTGTAAAAGCCTTAATATTGTATTTTCTGATTCCACAAGGCCACGCCCCCTATCGGGAGCCCCCCCCTCTCTCCTAAGGGGTGGGGGCTGCTAAAAGAAGCAGAGCTAGGGCGCACTGGGATTATTATCTTTGATGCGCCCAGCCTTTCCTTTTAAACGAAAAGGTGTGTCACCAGTGTGCCCCAGATAGCACCCAGAAGGCAGCCGTTTCATTCAAGGAGCCCTGTGAGGCAACGCTTTACCACAGGCTCCTTGAATGAAAGTGCTGCCTGCTGCTGATGGCTCGGTACTCTGAAACAGGAGGAGGGCTGGACTGCCCTTCCTGTTTCAGAGTACAGAGCCACCAGGCAGCCCGCACTGCACGGTTGCACCTGCTGCTTGCCGGTGTCCGCACTTCGGTTTAGAAAAAAAGAAAAGGCGATGCCTTTTGTTTTCTTCTAATCCGAAGTGCTGACACCTGTAGGCAGCTAGTGTAACCGTGCAGCCGCTACACACGCTGCCTAAGGTGTCAGCATGGCTGGGGCTAGTCGGGGGTGGGCCCCGGCAGGGCCCCAGCTCTGGAGCCTTTTCTGGAGACTGCCGGGGCTTGGCCCCAGCTAGCCCCAGCCCACTTAAAGCACTGCGTTGCCCCTTTCCCTCTGCTGACCGCTTCCACCGTACGTATTTTAATACGCAATAAAATTGCACATTTATGTAACATAGACCACAGGCACTTAAATAATGGGTGTTGTTATTTCAAACGTTCGACAATCTGTGTGGAAATCGACAACATTGTGTAGACAGTGGTTTTTTAAATTTTGTTTATGTTTTATAAAAGCTTTTACTATTTTAAGATGAAAACATAACACCTCTAGGATGTGCCAAAAAGAGAGTGATTCCTGGTCGTAACAAGACCCGGAAGATTAAAAAACATTGTTCATTAACAGGACTCATTCTATTCAAATACATTATGGATACGACCAAAAATACCTGTTTTTAAAATTGTAAATGTGCGTTTACTTGATTAAGAAATGAATCCCGTCGCGGATGGGACATCTTTTCTGCTACTTAAATGTGCCTTTGTTCCCCAGCTTTCCTCTTATCTGGGGCTGCCACACTCTTTTTGTGCCCCACCCTGGCTCTTTCTCGTCACAGCAAACAAGGTGAGTGGCCTTCTTTCACCTGTTTCATCCATTCAATAAATACTTTTTGTTTAAACTAATCAGCTGTATTGACTCCATTTCATCAACTTCCAATTTTAAAGCACCTGATACAGTGTGCAAATGAAAAAACTTTTCTTTTAAATAAAAAATAAATCTATGGTTTTGAGAGGTTTCGTGCCAAATAAAGGGAGCCTTACTAACTCTAAGAGGTTAATGAAAGAGAGGGGGGAGCACGTGCACCAAAAGGGCCACCAAAGAGTCTGATTTCTTTCAGTACAATACTATATGGTCCTCATTGTGAATTTGGAAGTAAGTGGTAAAATTGCGGTAACTCAGTTACTGCCAATTTTACCACTATGCCAAATTAGTAAGTCTGCCCTAGAGTCGAGGATTTACCTCCAGGATAATCATGGAGGTAAATTCTGCCATTCAACGCCGAATAAACGGCGCAATCGGCAGACATCCGCTGCGGTAATTCTGACAAAAAAGCTGCATTGAGTCCTATGGACTCAAAAATAATGTGGAATTACACCACCATAGCCACTTGTAATCCGGCGGTAATTCTGCCGGACCAAGTGGCGGTAACAGTAATTCAGTTGGGTGGTATTCTGGCGGATTTACTGATGGGATACTGCCCAGCTCGTAATGAGGCCCATATGTGTGCATGGAGAATGCCCGTGGGCGTTAGCAGTGCGCGGTATAAATCAACGTAACACAATGGTCGGTGCTGGAAAAAGAACGCTGTAACAATGTACTGCATAACAGCGCTTGGTACAACCCTCCCTGTCCGCAGGCTCTTAGAGGATCTTGAGCAGCCGTTTGGTAATGGCCATGTTTATTTACAAAGTGCCTATACACCAGGCAAGTGTTTCAAAGCGCTCAAGGAGGGTGGGAGCATGGGGAGAAAACAGCAGCCGTTCAGAGCCCTTGACATTCTGAGAAGATAATAGTAATAAGTGTGTAAAATACATGTGACAGCTGAGACACAGCAGATAGGCCTGACGACGATTTGGCAGTTTTACTAGTGCAATTTAACATGCTTTAAAAAGCTTTAGCACAAATACACACATAAACCACACTTGCTTGGTCTGTAGAGCCCCCACGACTCCCCGAGTCATAAGCCAGTGAAGGGGCGGCCATCATTGGCTCCGCACTGGGGGATGCCGGGAGATTAATGGCCGGCCGCCCTGGTGGGCTCGGCGGGATTAGACCCACTGACAGCGAAATCTCCCTTCCCTGAAGCATGGCTGACCCTTCGGATGAAGGATTCGCCCGGGGAGCCCAGAAGGCTCCAGATGTTCCTTTTGGGAGCCCAGACAGGGGGCAAAAGGCAGGAGAAATGTATCATCTTGAGTCTTCTGAAGGGCCGGCCATCTGGGCCCCTAGGGGACCATTAAGCCATGTGTCTATTCCAGCTCTCGCGCACCAGGTTCATCCCCTTGGCGGCTGAGAGCCTCAGTGACCCCTGGATGCTATGGACACCCTACTCCACACCTGGGTTCTCCTTTTACCTCAGTTTTACTTCTGTCCATTTATATTCAATTGAAGTGACCTTAGACTACAACTCCCAGCAGGCAGTTGATGGAGAAGTGAAAGCCCAGGACTGGGAACTGGTGTGCCTCCTGACATGAACTCACCTGGAAACTGTTGTGTTATGTTATGTGATGTTACTGGCATGTACACCCTGCGCCAGTGCCTTATGCATGATCTCCACGTATTCTGGCGACGATGTGGTGCAGTGGTTAAATCTCAGGCCGCCTTTACAAAAACAGTGTGATCCTGGGCACGTCGCTTTATCAAATCCATTTTCAACAAGCGTCATTTGCCCAAAAACTGTCTGCATTGTTTCCAATCCCTACCACACCAAAGTGGCATGCTTATACTGAGGGTGGCACTATGCTTATCGTGCCAGTGTGTGGGCACTAGCATACCTTAACTTAATCATCTCAGAATGGTGGCTTCTGGAAAGACTTTGTGGGTCTAATTGTTACCAACCCTCACCCAGATTCGGTCCAAGAAAACAGGAGCCCTCACCTCTTGTGTTTTGCTACAGTCACCCCGAGTGGGACGGGTATGCCCAGACATAGGTCCTGTGCCTACTGGGCCTAGAGACCCAAGCTACTCCTCGCTGATGAGGCTCAACAAGGCTGAAACATGTTTGGGTATGCTTGTGGTCTCGTGCAGAGGTGATGCGACCTAGCAGTTCATGCTGGACTGCCCCTTTTGGGGTTGGACCAAGCCTAATTTGCATATGGTCTTTCCCCTTCTGTAATGGTTTGGCAGGCAAAGGACGATAGTCTGGAGGGCTGCGCAGAGCAATGCCAGAGGTTAAGATTCAGTCTAAACCTTTCAGCCATCACCCCTTGTGTTTTTCTATAGCCCACCAGTGACAGACATCATCCATTCATGGTCACTGCCAACTGTGCCAACATTCACCACTGAACCACCATAAACTCTGCTTAAATAGTGCAAGCGACTTCTAGCACCAATTTTCATTTTTGTGTTATTTGTGGGACGCGTGGCCATATCCAGTGTGTCCTACCAACGACAACGTGACTCCCCATCGAGTTTTGCAGGCACAACTAGGTGTGTAGCCTTGTAGATGTCGGAATGTTGACAACGTCCTCTTTCAAGATCCTCATTTGGTATGGTATGGTATGGTATTGTTTATTTATATAGCGCCTATACACAGGCACGTGTTTCAAAGCGCTCAACATGACTTAGACACTGAATACTTTAAGTTGTCCTTGTAGCGCCTTAATGATAATACGGGGGTTCTTCCGTGTGAGAAGGAGCCAAGCTGTAGGATTCTAATGCCTGGCTGGGTTCTGTGAGCAAGACACACCCACCCCTAGCTGTCTGGCTGAACAGACACAGCTCAAGAGCAGCTGGGAAGACTAAGCTCCCTGGTTAGTTTACTCCTGGAGAAAGCTTTGCTAACCAGCATCTAAGATTAGGCAGTGAACAAGGCCAAGGAGCTTACAGCAGCGGGTGAGGGGATTGCTGTGCCAGCGTCCAGGGCACCAGAACATTGGCAAAAGCGGGTATGGTGCTCCTTATCAAGGTTTCTGTTTGATGCCACAATCTCTCGGCACGGCTGGAAGCACACCGTGTGGCAGAATGCAGAAGATGCTTGAATTGACCATGTTTTCTTAATTATACAGAAATCATTGCAAACATCATACAGTTTTCTGTGCAACCGTACTTGGCAGGGAAATATTGGGGTCACTTGAAAGGAGGAGGGGAAGCTGATTATTTTTATAGTTCAAAAAAATCAGAGGAGCAGTGATGGATGCAGCAAGAGCCTGTATTTAGTGACACACATTGTCATCCCGTGTCCTACTATCACACTGAGGCTACATTGTTGTACGGGGAGGTGAGGTTGACTCGGATAGCCTCGGTTGGGTGGGAGGGCTGGGTGGTTTCTGGGATTGCTAAAGACTTTGTGAAGAAGCAGAGGACCAGACTATAAGTCGTGTCGGTTGTGTTTGTGTATTGCTTGTGGCTACGGTAACAAACACACGAATTCAGCAGCACTAGCGACCACTAAGTGGCCAGCTGCAAAATGAAAGATGGCCTCTCGGTGCTCACAGAAGAAACAGAGCCTTGCTTTCAATCTAAGTTTCATCCTCTCCATGAACAAACGACATTTTC
Organism: Ambystoma mexicanum; assembly: GCF_040938575.1. NCBI lineage: Eukaryota > Metazoa > Chordata > Amphibia > Caudata > Ambystomatidae > Ambystoma > Ambystoma mexicanum. The sequence goes on from NC_090932.1 coordinate 1,637,410,094, forward strand.
AGAGACAAAATAGTTTGCATTCTCAGCAAAGGAAGGTAATTGTACTACATTGTACTAATGCACTAACAGTGCATTCTCACCCGGGGAAGGGCGCTCAGCCGATCAGGTGGCTGGGACCGCGGGCGACAATACATATTTCCCGCCCTCTGTTCCAGCCATCTTTTTTTAATTGTAATGTGGGGAGGCAACCAGGAGTCTCTCCCTGTTTCCTCCCCACCTTCCACCGACCCAAAACTATCCCAACCCCTCCATCCCCACTTACCAGCAGGAGCAGAGCTTTGTGCTCTGGTGCACCACACTTACCTCTCCGGCTGCCCCCAAGGAAATGGAAAAGGGACTTAGTCCCTTTTCCCTATGGCAGCGGCCATTTTAGATTCATTTTTTTTTTGTTTTTCTCTTCAGAGATTGGAGTTGCTTATGGCAGCCAATCTCCACAGGAAAAAACAGAAAGCCCTTTGCACCCGGGATGAACCCTGGGTTGCGAATAGCTTTCATGCCCCGGCAGGGGGCAGATATGTCCAGTTATGGGCCGCAGTCCTCGCTGAGGCCCTTGCTTCGCTCAGGCCTATCATGGCTCCAGCCAGCTAGTCGTGTCCGCCCACCCGCCGGGGCATGGAAGCCATATACTGACTCTTTTTAAAGTTGTTCAATGTTAATTTATAATGATCAGTTCCAGTGTATATTGCAGTCATATTAAAATTGTTACACTTACCTTGCTGAGCAAAGCCCATTATCAAAAGCTAGAATAACCTGGACATTCAGTCTTCTACACTCTTTCTTGTACTCTTTTGAAATACCCTTGTGAGAAAGGGTAAGAGGACAAATAGCACCAATGAGGTTTCCTACCTGATTTGCATATAATCAAACAGCATTTTTGGGAACATGGGAAAAGGATACCCACAGATCTTTATATTTGATAAGTATATTTCTGAAAAGAATGGTTGTGTGAGCGAATCACCCTGTGCTTCAAGCACACTGGGCGTGGTTTCATTTTTCACAACACTCATGCGTTTGTAACCATGAACTACATGTAACCATTCGGACAGGCTTAGGTTTTAAACGTGAGGGTAAATTGCAGTGACATGTGCCACTCCTGCTTCTCATTGGGCCTGTGGCAGAGGGACCGATTGTGCCAAGTTTTAGAAGAAGGAAGGCTGAGAAAGCCGAGACTCATGGCAAGGATGACTGTGCGCACGTGCAGCGCCGAGACACTGACAGTGTTAATTATACGTACAAGATGCAGACATTGTAACGTGGCCTCGCAGAGCACCCATGTGGCACTGTGATGACTTCCTTGCTCATGGCTGTGCACGAAAAGAGTGCAGGGGGCTGAGGTTCGGGGTATCGGTGCGATGGAAGGGTGTGGCAGGCATGACACCTGTGCTGTTGATAGAAGCACCCGAGTCCTGAGTGCAGTGTGGCTCTATGTATTGACTTATGGAGGTGGCCTGCGGCCCAGGCACCAGGGAGCCACCGCTGTGGGGCAGGAGTGTGTGGTCGAGGTGCCGGGGCGTGCATTGCGCTGCTCTGCCCATAGTAAGGTGGCTGTGGGGCAGGAGTGTGTGGTCGAGGTGCCGGGGCGTGCATTGAGCTGCTCTGTCCATAGTAAGGTGGTGCTGACGTGTGTGGGGGGCTGTGAGTGTACCCTAATGGTGCTAGTAGATTGAAAGGTGAGTCAGTTAGATGGAGAAGGGAAAGGTATTTTGTGATTCTTAGGGAGCCCTGATATCGGAGTTTAGGGCTATGCTGTACCTGTTCATAAGGAGAGGGGGCTTATATGACAGCATGTGAGAAGGTAAGATGGAAAGAAGCAGCTCAGGGGTATGCGAGCTGGGAAGGCCAGTTGGGGGAAAAAGAGGAAGCAAAGCTCAGAGAAACAAATGATATGATATGGCATTTATAGCGCACCTCTACACAAGTGTTTCAAGGCGCGACGAGGCAAGGGAGCGGAAACAGAGGGAAGACAAAGACAGCGATCCCACTGGGCCAGGTGACAAGGAGATCGCGCAAGTGCAGGGGATGGGGGAAATGGAAAAGTGCAGGGGGAAAGGGAGGGGGCAGAGCAATACATAGATGACACGGAAATAAATATAGAAAAATAAATAGAATAAATAAAAGTGTGGCCAGCTGGTGGCAAGTGCAAGGGTAAGTGCAGCCATCAGGTGTCAAGTGCTAGTAGGGGCTGTTGGGATACAGAAACAGTCCCTGAGTGCATCGATGCCAGGGGGGCAGTGCAGGTGTGCAACTGGCGGGGAGAGGACCTGGGCCTGCGATCAGAGGGTAGCTAGGTAACCAGTGCAGTTTCAGTGTCAGCCAGGGGGTCAGCAGGGGAGAGGAGTAGAGAAAGCAGAAGCAAAGAGGACAGTCTTGAGGTGCTTCCGGAACCAGAGATGGTTCTCCTCAAGTTTCAGGGAGGAAGGGAGACTGTTCCAGAAGGAAGCCCCAGCCAAAGAAAGAGATCTACCACCAACTTGCTGCTTGGAGAAGCGACTGAGCCTGAGGGAGTTGGAGGTGGATGAGCGAAGAGCTTGAGAAGGAGGTTATTTAGGAAGAGAGAGTTGAAGGTATTGAGGCCTCATGCCCCAAAAGGCCTTGTGTACGATGCAGAGGGTTTTGAACTTAATCCTCGCCGCCACTGGGAGCCAGTGCATAGATTTTAGTCCTAGAGAGATATGATCCCTGGGCTTGAGGCCAAGGACAAGTCTCGCAGTCCTGTTCTGGATAAGTTGCAGAGGGCGGAGAGTAGAAGCAGGCAGATTTAGGAAGCGGCTGTTGCAGTAGTCTAGCCTAGAGAGAACCAGAGTTCTGGAGACACTGAGCTTCTGGGGGAAGGAGAGGAGAGGAAGAATACCTCTGAGGAGGTGCAGCTGGTAATGTGACTTCTTAGAGACATCAGAGATGTGAGGAGAGAAGGAAAGTATGAAGTCGAAGATGACCCCGAGGTTTTTAGCCTTGCAGGTGGGAGCAGGAAGAGGGCCAAGAGATGCCAGACAGAAAGTGACAGGAAAGGAGGGAGCAGGTGTGCCGATGAGAAGAATCTCGGTCTTACTAGCATTAAGGCAGAGATCATTGGCAGCACACCATTCCTGGATGGCGGACAGTCAGAGATGAGAGAAGGAGAAGAGGTTGCTGAAGGAAGCCTGAAAATGAGCTGAGTGTCATCCGCATAGCACTGAAAGTTGGGGCAGAGAACAGCGATGCGGTGGGCAAGAAGTGCCAGGAATTGGTTGAACAGCCAGGGAGAGGTCAGACCCTTGGGGAACACCATAGGTAGAGATCGAGATAGAGGATAAGAAGGACCCGAGTTGGACCTGGGAGGGTCGATCAGAGAGGAAGGAGGTCAGCCACGCCAGGGCCTGATCGGTGATACCCAGGTTATCACGGAGATGGTTGAGCAGGATGGCATGGTTGACCATGTCAAAGGCGGAAGAGAGATCAAGTAAGATGAGGACACAGGGGGTGTTGCAATCAAGGTTGGAGAGCAGGTCTTCACGGATGTTCAGGAGAGCAGTTTCCATGCTTCTGGCAGCTCTTAAGCCAGACTGATGGTCATGGAGACAACCAACAGATTCAGAGTGAAGATTGAGCTGGGAGATGGGCAGCTTTTCAGGAGTTTGCCCAGGAAAGGAGTGATGGAGATAAGATGATAGTTAGCCGGGCAGGAAGGGTCGGCAGCAGGTTTCTTAAGAAGAGGGTGCAAATAGGGAATATGGAAAGGTAATGCATGATAAAGAGAAATCAAAAATAAGGACATGACAAAAAGAGATTCAAAAGGGCGAAAGGGATGGTTAAAAGGACAATGAAGGAATTAAAAGAAACAAGGGTGAGGGTACAAGGAATTATAGCAAAAGGGAAAGTCTTAATGGAGGTAGAATATGACCAATGGGTAGAAAGAAAGACAATACAATACAAAAGAAAGATAATGGGAAAAAAGAAAGAGTCAAAAAGAACCAAATACAAAACAGCTACACGAGGCACTGAAATAGTGCATGTAAAGGAATAAATAAGAAATGGAAAAAATAAGGTGTCAGAGAAAGAAGGAAATAGAAAAAAGGAGGAAAGGGGAAAAGAAGAGAGAAAAAGCGAGAAAAAGAAAGAAAGAAAGAAAGAAAGTAATGGAGGAAGGGAGGAAGAGGGGAAGAGGGGAAGAGGGGAAGAAGAGAGGAAAGAAGGAGGGAAACAAAAAGAAAGACACAGGGAAAGAAAGAAGTAGATGGGGTGAGTGGGGCGGGGCTGTCATTACACAATAATTGCCACCACCGTTTCGCACACCTCGGCATTGGCCCTATTTCTGGAGCCCCCCTGCATGCTGGGCTGCGAGCCTCCACTGGCCTGAGCTTTAGAATATTCCAGAACAACGTCCTCCATCCATGTGCCCAGTAGCACAGAGACCCCGTGTGGGTGCGCCTGAGACTCCACGCGTGGCATTCGGGAACTTTGCCGTGTTTCAGTGTGGAGGGTGGGGGTGAGGGGACAAACCTCTGGATGTCTGGGAATCTTTCCCCTCTCACTTTCCTCCCTCTGTGAATGTTCTGGGGTCGTTTCTTATGTGCCTGGAGCATCCACCTGGTTGTGTTCCGCTGATAAAAGGATCTTTTAAGACAGGCCGGTGCCTCTGAAGGCTGGCTGGGGCCGGGTCACTCACACGACACATGCACCTTTCACAGGTTGGTGGGCCTGACACTGACGCGTGGCAGTGCGTGGTCAGTCAGTCAATGCCAGGCTCTCACCTCAAAGGCCAGGAGGTCTGGCATTGAGTGAGTTTCAGTTCAGGAACACTTCTGAAATGCCTCTAGGGCTGGGGTAGGGACAGTCACATGCCAGGCTAGTCTAGGAAAGGGGGCGTCTCTGCGGCCTCTCCTAAACCCCAGATCTGAGGGCCGTTTGAGAAATCCCCCAATTTCTGTTGTGCAGTTTATTAAGTGGGAGCTTCGCTCTGAGGAGCGACCCCCACAGCTTGGCTCCATTAGGGGCACTTAATCATGGTCCTTCGCATAATGTGGGGGAGGGGCGGGGATGTGTCCTTCCGCCGCCGAGCTCCCCTCATCCCTCAGCCAGTGCCCCAGTGAAAAGTGATTCCCCCTCCTGGAAATTACTGAAAAGTGGGTTAGGGTATGAACTCCCCTTTCCCCTCCCCCAGCTTTCCCTGCGCTTCTTCTGCAAGGATCAGAGGAGAGCGTTGGAAGGCATTAATAAGGATCAGAGGAGTGCGCTGGAAGGCGTTAATAAGGATCAGAGGAGAGCGCTGGAAGGAATGCATAGGGATTAGAGGAGATCAGTGGAAGGCATTAATAAGGATCAGAGGAGAGTGGTGGAAGGAATTAATGAGGATCAGAAGAGAGCGGTCGAAGGCATTAATAAGGATCAGAGGAGAGAGGTGAAAGGAATAAATAAGGATCAGAGGAGAGCAGTGGAAGGCATTAATAAGGATAGGGGAGAGCAGTGGAAGGAATTTATAAGGATCAGAGGAGAGCAGTGGAAGGTATTAATAAGAATCAGAGGTGAGCAGTGGAAGGCATTAATAAGGAAAAGGGGAGAGCAGTGGAAGGCATTAAAAAGGATCAGAGGATAGAGTGTAAGGAATTAATTAATGAGGATCTGAAGAGAGCAGTTGAAGGTATTAATAAGGATCAGAGGAGAATGATGAAAGGAATTAATAAGCATCAGAGGGCAGCGGTGGAAGGAATTAATAAGGATCAGAGGAGAGCGGTGGAAGGAATTACTAAGGATCAGAGGAGAGCGGTGGAAGGTATTAATAAGGATCAGAGGAGAGCGGTGGAAGGCATTAACAAAAGTATCAGAGAAGAGCAGGGGAAGGAATTAATAAGGATCAGAGGAGAGCAGTGGAAGGCATTAATAAGGATAGGGGAGAGCAGTGGAAGGAATTTATAAGGATCAGAGGAGAGCAGTGGAAGGTATTAATAAGAATCAGAGGTGAGCAGTGGAAGGCATTAATAAGGAAAAGGGGAGAGCAGTGGAAGGCATTAATAAGGAAAAGGGGAGAGCAGTGGAAGGAATTTATAAGGATCAGAGGAGAGCAGTGGAAGGTATTAATAAGAATCAGAGGTGAGCAGTGGAAGGCATTAATAAGGAAAAGGGGAGAGCAGTGGAAGGAATTTATAAGGATCAGAGGAGAGCAGTGGAAGGTATTAATAAGAATCAGAGGTGAGCAGTGGAAGGCATTAATAAGGAAAAGGGGAGAGCAGTGGAAGGCATTAAAAAGGATCAGAGGATAGAGTGTAAGGAATTAATTAATGAGGATCTGAAGAGAGCAGTTGAAGGTATTAATAAGGATCAGAGGAGAATGATGAAAGGAATTAATAAGCATCAGAGGGCAGCGGTGGAAGGAATTAATAAGGATCAGAGGAGAGCGGTGGAAGGAATTACTAAGGATCAGAGGAGAGCGGTGGAAGGCATTAATAAGGATAGGGGAGAGCAGTGGAAGGAATTTATAAGGATCAGAGGAGAGCGGTGGAAGGTATTAATAAGAATCAGAGGTGAGCAGTGGAAGGCATTAATAAGGAAAAGGGGAGAGCAGTGGAAGGCATTAAAAAGGATCAGAGGATAGAGTGTAAGGAATTAATTAATGAGAATCTGAAGAGAGCAGTTGAAGGTATTAATAAGGATCAGAGGAGAATGATGAAAGGAATTAATAAGCATCAGAGGGCAGCGGTGGAAGGAATTAATAAGGATCAGAGGAGAGCGGTGGAAGGAATTACTAAGGATCAGAGGAGAGCGGTGGAAGGAATTAATAAGGATCAGAGGAGAGCGGTGGAAGGAATTACTAAGGATCAGAGGAGAGCGGTGGAAGGTATTAATAAGGATCAGAGGAGAGCGGTGGAAGGCATTAACAAAAGTATCAGAGAAGAGCAGGGGAAGGAATTAATAAGGCTCAGAGGAGAGCAGTGGAAGGAATTAATATTTATTTATTTATTTATTTATTCACATTTGTTAAGCGCACAGGCAGCCCAGAGGGCATCGTGGCGCTTGTTACAGATATGAACATGACTTGTTATACATACGGAAAAGTCATTACTTAGTTGCAAGAGAAAAGTAGTAGCTACAGGAGAGGAGGAGAAGAGAGGAGGAGGAGAGGGTCAGAAGACATGACGTTGGAGGAGTTAGTTGAACAAGGTGGTTTTCAGTTTTTTTCGGAAGGCAGTGAGAGAGGTTTCTGCTCTGAGCGTGCTAGGTAATGCGTTCCATAGCTTAGGGGCGATATAGGGGAAGCTTATTCCACCTGCTTTAGCTCGTTTGATGCGTGGGACCCTAAGTTGGTTGGTGTGGCATTGTCTCGTTGGTCTAGTGGAGTGAGATCTAACTAGCGTGTCAGACAGGTATGAAGGTGCAGACAGGTTAATACATTTGTGTGCGGTGGTAAGTATTTTGAATGTAATGCGCTCTTTAACAGGTAGCCAGTGTGCTTCCCTTCTGGTTTGCGCAATGTGGTCCCTTTTAGGTATATTGAGGGCTGCTCTTAGTGCATTATTTTGTGTTGTTTGGAGTTTATTGAGATTGGAGTTGGAGGTGCCAGCCAATAGCGCATTACAATAATCTAGTTTGGCTCCAATGGTGGCTCTGGCAATGGATAGGCAATTATCTTTAGTTAGGAAAGGTTTGATTGCATTAATGAGCTTAGTGCTCAGGGCGGAGGCAGAGACAATGGAGTTGACTTGCTTGTCCATGGAGAGTGATGCGTCAATGTGGACTCCTAGTGTTTTAACAGAAGGTAGAACTGGGATGACACAATTGTCTATGCAGAAGTTGGTGAAGAGTGGGTCGAGGTTCGTGAGAGTGGATTTTTGGCCAAGGATGAGAATTTCGGTCTTATCTCCGTTAAGACATTGACCGTTTGTGGCCATCCATGCTTGGATGGTGGCGTATATATTCTGGAGGGTGGCTGCGTCCTGGTGGTAGAGTCCTGTGAGCGGGAGGAGTACTTGGGTATCGTCAGGGTAGTTGGTGTATGTGATCCCAAGTGCGTCCAGTTTATCAAAGAGAGGTTTGGTAAAAAGATTATAGAGGGTGGGAGCCGTACATGAGCCCTGAGGGACTCCATACCTGATGGTGGTAGGCTCTGCGTTGGCTGTATTGGAAAACACTTTCATCACTCTACCTTCAAGAAAAGGAGGTGATCCAATTTGTGGCTTGTTTGGAGAAATGTGCGGCCTGAGTGAGATGGTTCGTGAGGATGGCGTGATCGACTAAATCAAATGCCGCCGAGAGGTCTAGGAGGAGCAGAAGGGCCGGCTTGCCTTTATCTAAGATCAGGGTAATTTGATTCTTCAGATCTAGTAAGGCGGTTTCAGTGCCATGACCTTTGCGGAATCCGGACTGCCTTTTACCTAGGACAGAGTTGTTTTCCAGGTAGGCCTGTATCTGCATGTGTGCAGCTTTATCTAGGATTTTTAGGAGCAATGGAACCGTAGTAATGGGCCGATAATTATTAGGTTGGGCAGGGCCCAGGGTTGGTTTCTTTAAGAGTGGGCGCACCCACGCCTCTTTAAGGCTGTCAGGGACATTACCCGTCTTGAATGAGGCATTAATGAATGCTGTGATGATTGGTGCGAGGGGTGCCGCACATTCTTTAATTATGTTGGGGGGGCATATATCTCCTTTGCATTGAGAGGGTTTGAGCTGTTTGAGGATGTGGAGAGTATCCGACTCGGTGATTGGAGAGAAATCGAATTTGGAGGTGTGCTTATCTTTGGCGGTATTGACGGAGAGGGTCTGTTGGGGTTGCAGAGCCTTAAAGTGTTCTGCTATTTTATTTTGAAGAAGGTCTATTTTATTTAACATTGCTGTTTGAATGCTATTGCACCAGGCCTCATCCTTAACAATCTCATCATTTTGAGTGGGATTTGGCTTTCATGATACGTTTATTGTAGGTTTCTGATTTCGCCTTGAATATGGCATTTTTGTATTTTTTAGAGATACTGAGAAAGTCTACTTTGGTGGCATCACAGGGATTGGCCTGCCATGTTTTGAGGGCTTGGCGCTTGCATTGGCGAAGATTTAATAAGTCCTCCGTGAACCATGAGTTGGAGTGAAACGATTTTTTTTCTTTTTTGTTTTCAAGAGGGGCTGCGGCGTTGATGGCATGGGCGAGGGTGCCTTTGAAGATCTCTGCTAGAATGCTGGGGTCGGAGGAGAACGGGGGTGCTAGGCAACGGATGTTTAGAAGGGGACGTATATTGTCTGCTGTAAGTTTTTTGGCACTTCTGGCTAGCATGGCCGGTGCTGGTATAAGAGGTTTGGAGTAGGAGGATATGGGGATGCAGAATTGAAGGCAGTTGTGATCAGACCATGGAAGGGCTGTGTTGGAGTTGAGGGTGGAGCCACAGTTGTGATCAGCCACCGAGTCTAAGATACGGCCTTTATTATGGGTCGGGGCAGTAACTATCTGTGTGAATCCTAGATCTGTGAGGTTTCTGGCGAGAGTGGTAGCTTCTTTGTCAAGTTTATCATTATATCCAAGGTTTAGGTCTCCTAGAAACAATGTTTTGGAAGTTTGTTTGATGTTTTTTCCAAGAAGATGGTTGACTATGCCTTTGAAATTATTGGCGGGGCCTGGGGGTCTATATATGACATGAATGTTTACTGTGTCTTTGGGGGAGAGGGTAAGTTTGGCTGAGAGGATGTCAATGGAGTCTTCCCCTGTGGTGGGAGTCTGTCTTAAGGCTAGGGTGTCTTTAAAGATTAGTACGACTCCACCTCCCATTTTAGTTAATCTGTCCTGTCTTAAGATCGAGTAACCTGATGGTACAGCTAAACTGATAGTCGGGCCAGAGGCAGGCAGGGTGCAACCATGTTTCTGTTATGGCTAACATGTCTAGGTCTTGGTTGGCAATAATGTCATTGACTTCTAAAGCGTGGGCATTGAGTGAGCGAACATTTAATAGAGCACATTTAAGGTGTTGGAGCTTTTTTGGTTGTGGTGGCTTGAGGTTGGTAATAGGGATAAGCTTTTTGGTAGCGTGAGTAGGCTTATTAGTCAAGTGATGTCTGACTTCACATTGGTCATGTGAGGTTGGAGCGAGCATCGGTGAACTGTTAAGGTGCTTGCGGGTAATAGTGTATGGTGGGCAGCAGGTCTTAGCGTGAGTGCGAGAGCCTAAGCGTGAGTTCCTATGTGTTACCTGCATTGGTGTGGAGAGGAAAGCTAGAGGGAGTGTGCGTGTTCTGAGTCTGTGCTGTCTGAGTATGATCTCGGGAGGAGTAGCGTGTGTGGTGGTGTGTCTGAGTTCCATGAAATGGCTGTTGGGTTGCCCTGTGGGCACAGAGTAGTCAATAGTACTAGTCAGTAAGGTGTAGACTAGACCTGTGAGGAGGTACAATGTGTGGCAGGTGTAAATGTTGAGATAAGTTAGCGAGAGCTGGTGGGTTAAGGTCTCTAAGCGACCATAAGGCGCAACACAATATCACAGTGGTCTCTGGGTGACGATAAGGCACTACACAATATCACAGTGGTCTCTGGGCGACCATAAGGCACTACACAATATCACAGTGGTCTCTGGGCGACCATAAGGCACTACACAATATCACAGTGGTCTCTGGGTGACCATAAGGCACTACACAATATCACAGTGGTCTCTGGGCGACCATAAGGCACTACACAATATCACAGTGGTCTCTGGGCGACCATAAGGCACTACACAATATCACAGTGGTCTCTGGGCGACCGTAATGCAGACGCAGTTATCAAGTGGCAGCATACAGCAAGGCAGGGCCAGGGCAGCAAACAGGTGAAAAAAATATGTTGCTAATATGAGGCAAGAGTGGGTTGGGTACTTATGCTTGTACAGTGCGAGAAGCCGCAGTGGAGGTTAATTATGGTTGCGCAGGAGTAGTGGATGGTAGGTGGTTAAGTAGATACAGATTAAGCATTGAAACATTATGTTGCAGTTCGAGAGCACAACGGTGCAAGTGGGACCTTGGACGTAGCAATGTTGGGAGGTGCATGTACGCCGGGTCTGTGATGGATGGGAACAGTTCAAGGTCTCTGGCTAGAGGGTTAGGAGTAGGTTGTGGAAGGGGGGCAGTATGCTTACCCTGTAAGCTGGAGGGCAAGGGGTCGTGGCTCTAGGCTCGACGGTGTAGACAGGCTGGAGACAGGCACAGTGCCTTTGTGTGTGCCTTCGTGGTGGGCCGGCTCCAAGCCTGCCGGCTTGTGGTTGGCTCCCAAGTAGGGGAGAGGAGCCAATCACGATGCTTGCAGGGCTGTGGGGCCGAGTAGAGGGTTGAGGCAGTGACGGTCGGCCATCTTGGAGTGGTGCAGACCTCGTGGGTCCCAATGGTGGCTGGATGCACTCCGAGTGCAATAAGGGGGCAAATCCTGAGTAGAAATGGGCCACTGGGCAAAGCAAGTGCGGCGCGGATATATTAATAAATAATCTGCCGCGAGTTGACTATAAAAGGCACACTCGCGCTCCGTTTTCCAAAATGCACCTGAGGGAGGCTTGTGGCATACCTGGAGTTAGGCAGGGCTCGAGGGCGTCAGTGCAGGGCTGACTACTGCTCCAGCAGTAGATGGAGGGAGCTCCTGCTCCTCCAGGCTCAGCAGACAATCAGGCTGGAGCAGGCACAGTGCCTTTGTGTGTGCCTTCGTGGTGGGCACGAATAAGCGTCCTTCTAGGGCTGGGAAAGGAGAACTAAGGAATCAGGGACTGAGGCAGGGTGTGATGGTTGAAGAGATAGAAGGGGGGGAGTGAAGGGTTTGTATGTGGAGTGAGGGAGGACAGGGGAGAGGAGAGCAGGAAGGAGAGTGTGACGAATCAACCTCCAGGGCAACAGTGGTCCAGGGATGAATATCGGTTTCTAAACCATCAATCAGCCCCACACCTCTAGTGCACCAGAAGGGATCCGAACAGATTGGAACACAATTAAATTATAAACCTCCTTGTCCAATTTTGGTAACGTGGACAGAATGGCAGGCTTATCTCTGCAAGGTCGTGGATCGTTGGTTAGTTGCAACACAGCGAAAATACAATTATTACCCAATGATAAAAGAAACTGTCCAGTCAAAGTTGTGTACAAATATCTACTTTATTATTATTACAACAGACAGTTCTAGCACACCACAAAATCCAACCCACAGTGTGAAGGAACGCAGAAGACAGACAGTTTAAAAAAAAATGTACTTAAATGTTTATTGGTTAACTTGATCATAAGCCTATGGGCTAGGAGCGTAATACAAATAAACACACAAACATAAACAAACATAACAATTCCCAATATACAAGCAAGTTATTATAACTCTTTACATTACTCCTGTTTTCCTTCTTCATTTCCTAACATACACTTTATCAATTAACATTCACTTATTAAAATGAATTTGACATATTCAGTTCAAAAGGGAGAAAAACATCTGAGCCGACTCCACAATTTAGGATACTTTAGAAGCTTCATCGCCGCTGTGGGTTGACCAAGCAAGCTACTGTGTTAACTTCAAGTGTTCACAAAGACAGGGTGGATTCAATGAAGTGCAACACTTCTAAGCAGTAGCTTATACTTCCTCCCATTAGAATCCATTCCCACCACTGATTGCTAATTCAATGTCTTGCATCAATTGATGTTTTTTTTAAGTGGGTGCTCCGCAGACTGGATAGAGCTGGACAAGAGGCTACCCAATGGTGTAATAATTCTATTCTTCCCAATTGTTTGCAATCACGGCAACATGTTTTTTTTCTGGAGATATTATCTTCCTCTCTAGCTCTGTGTATCTTGTGTCAAGGATGTTTAATCTTGTTCTCAACAACAAGTCTCTGTAGTGTGCTGAGGGCAACTTTTGCAAGTATCGAGGGAGTTGGTTTAGTCCCTTGCTTTCTCTCTCCAAACATGGACGCAGGAATACCAAGTTTCTGAAGAGGATGGTTTTTATGCAGTCTTCTTCTTTTATTTTGGTGTTCATTTTCATGGGATTGATCATTAGTTAATTTCATTCAGATCTCTTTCTCTCATTATTAACTCTATTTTCTCATTCCATTTTTTAGACATTTGTTGTTAGTCTTTTCCAAGTATGTAAAGATTTCAAAAAGTTATTCTTTTTCGGCCGTTCAGCATTTCCGATATACAGTCAATGTAACATGGCCGTCTTGACCTCTATGTATAAACTAATGTGTAACTTGCCTGCAAGCCACTTGTTAGGGTCATGAACTGAGACCTTGTCCTTCGTTGACCTGTGTGTAAAGGATTACTTGGGCCAATAAAGCTAATCCGCGAGCATATGTACAACAATGTATTCAAATACTGAACTGAGAACACTTGTTTAAACTACATTGTATAGATGTTTGAGAAGGTCTCTATAAGAAATCCTAAAGTATACTGTAGGCATTGAGGCTTGTTGGCGAATGTATTAAAGGCAAACCCTAAATGTACAGATGTGTGAACTCGGCACGAACCCTAGATCCGTAATGTATTAACGAATATTAACCCACAGTAGGGTTAGACATCATGTTTTCAAAGGTATATAAGGTGCGACTATTCTAATGTACAGTCCCACTCACTGAGCACACCGAACCATGCTGGAATTTGCTGTGTTGTACTGAGGGCCAATAGCTATCTGTTGTTTTGTCCTTTGAAACTGTTCAGTATAAAATAAAGATCTTTGTATGTTCCTTTGTAACCAGTGTTCGGTGTATTTCCTTTTGGGGTACTCAGCCTCGATATTTTCTCTTTGTTTTCACAGTTGGTGCCCGAAATAGGGACCCTCAAGATTGATGCCGGATTGTCGAAGATTGACACACGCTATCGGACCGGGATGGGACAGTGTGACAAAATAAGGGGCCCCTTCTGAAAGAGACGCAAATCCTCAGCAGCGCTGCACGATCCGATCCCTGGACGATTAGCTTGTGGTCTGAGATGGCATCTTGATGAGGGTCCACTTATCAAGGCAGGCAGATTTGCCGAAATCACCGAACATGAAGTAAGATTAGTTAGGTAAGAATTTTGAAATCCGATCGGACCTCCTTAGGATTGATCAGGTGAGTCGTGACCCGATTCTTAAGTATCCTGATAATATGTTTTGGTGCATTGTATCTGCAAATACAAGTATTGACCAGATAACACCAATATTCTGATATGCCTGGGAAATAGTCTACCTGCTTCAGGGCGTTATTCCGCAGTAACAGGCAATCTTTGGAATTTAGCCATCCGGCACCACAGGAGGGGTCGCCGGCTTGTACTATGTACTATAAGCATGGCATTGGAAGTATAGTGTTTAATGATATTTGGCACAGACAAACCAGACATGCCTCCGAACTTCAGTTGCCAATCAATGGTAGTTTTGAAATCCCTCGTATTGAGTATTTAGAGTCAATTTTGTTAAAGAAAAAGGCTAGACCTGCAGCATTTGATGTTTTGGAGAATTGGAAAAAAGAAGCCTTACAGCAGCTCAATAGTAGAGAAAAACATGCGCACCGTCATAAAACGAACGCCGAAAAAGCATTGTTATATGACCAAGATAAGCAGTCTGAGTCGACTAGGAATATGGACAGGGCTTTCTCACTTGGCATTCAGAAAATCTATCCCTCTGAAGATTTTCATGTTTCTGATGAATTTATTGATAAATTGTTAAATGAACGAAGGCCTGGTGCCTCTGCGCCACCTCCGTATGTTCCTCTTCCTGCCGCTTTGCCCCTTCTTGGTGTTATTCCTGCTCTTCCTGCTGTTGTTCCTGTTGTTCCTGCTCCTCCTAATGTTCCTCTTCCTCCAGTTGTTGTTCTTGCACCTGCTCCACTGCCTCTTCCTATTGCACCAGTAACAGTACCTCCATTGAATTTACCTGCCCCCCCTCTTCCAAGTGGTCTTGTAACGCTTGTAGTCGATCACGGTGCGGGGTCAAGGGTTGTCACTCATAATACTGTACCTCCAGAGACGAAGCGGAATTTGATTGCATGGGCCAAGCATTGTATAGAGAGGGATGATTGAGCTAATGTTCTTGTCACAATATGGATAATTTTCCTGAGAAAAATGTTTTCATTGAAGGTTTAGGGATTCATTTATGTGTAATGTGGGGCAAATTAAATAATGCAGATCTCCCACAAGGGTTGAGGGATCTAAACACTTAAGCGTTTTCAAGAGACACTGTGGAGAAAGTACATGAGCATGTCGAGAGGATATTTCAGTATAGGAAGGAGTTGGAAAGGTTACAGAATGAGGATGACGATGGGGAAAGTATGTATGTACAGAAATGGTTCCTTCCTTGTCGTAAATTGATGCCCGAAGAAACATGAATTTGTACGAAAGACGCGATTAGATAGATCTCACATATGTCAATAACTCCAGTTGAGGTATATGACACGTATAGTCAGTATACGCTAGAAATGCAGAGGAAAGTGATACAGGAAATGATAGAGTACCTACAGGATGAATGTGTAAAGAGAAAGATTAGTTGTCCCACAGAGTTATTGAGCATTTATAAGAGAGCTTTTTCACTTGACACTTCTTCGACTGCTTTAGCGCTCGACTTGGCTCTGTTGCTTAGTAAGCATTCAGAGCTGCCTACTTCTCAGTTGTCTATGAGAGAGGTTCTTCCAACATTTGTCTCGAAGGTTGAGATTGCGGCTAATCCTGCAACGAATGCAGTTGCTGTGAACATTCCTGCACATTATGTATCACAGTTTGTTCACGCCCCGTTCTCAAGACAGAAAGTGAATACTATTAGACAATCTATTCCTGATATTAGGAAAAATCTGACAGGATTCTATACAGAAATAGAGTCCGTCTTGCAGTCCTCTTTATTGACCTTGGGTGATATTGATCTGTTATTTCCTGTACTCCTGCCCGTAGATTTATGGAAGCAGATTAGGTCTATAGATGACGTACCAGGGTTGGGAGATACATGGGCTAACATAATTAGAGTCGATGGAGAAAGGCCAGCTGGTGAGAGACCGCCCCAGGTGATACTAACCTTGCCTGATAGAATCATTGTAAAATTGAAAACCATAATTCCCGAAAAGAGGATTATTTGGGACAAGCTTATGGCCTGTGTCCAAGGAAAATCTGAGGGTGCTACCGAGTTCTTTAATCGGTTCAAACAGGTATTCTCGGATTTCAGTGGACAAGACTTAGGCACAGAGTCTGGAAAAAGATTATTTGTGGACAAATTTGTGCGTGGATTGCTGCCTGACATCCAGTCACAAATTATGTCTTCTGAGAGCGCTTGGATTTGGGACCTACGCCTATTCCCATTAATCAGAAAGGTCCCTACGTTGAGATGATAGTGGGAAATAGGAACCATCTATTGTTGGTAGATACAGGGGCACAGAAGTGTTCCATTGATCATTCTCGGGTTCCAAACTTTCCACTGTCAGGGCAAACCAATGTTTCTGTAGGGTTTTCTGGCACACTAGTTGTCTGCCTGGTTTCTTCGCCGGTACCTATTTCTTTGGGTCCCTTTACGGACCACTGTCCATTCCTTTTGACTTTGAATTGTGGAGAGAATTTGCTGGGGTTTGAATCTGTTGAAGGAATTAAATGCGGTAATTCATTGTTCTTCTGATGGAGTGCGTTTGACGATTTCACCACAGCAACTTTCCGTCTCTCAATTCTTAACCAGACCTTTGCCACCAGAATTCAGTGATGTACCAGAGTGTTTATGGGCAGTTGACGACAATGATGTTGGTGCTTTACAGATCGAGGCTGTTAAAATAGTCTTGAAACATGGAATAAAGCTGCCACGCATTCCACAATGTATGATTTCAGTTGAGGGCGAGCAAGCTTTGAAATGCATTGTTTCCGATTTTGTGCATCGCGGGGTGATTGAGGAAATTGCAGGTAGTTTGTGCAATAGTCTTATTTTACCCGTGTACAAAAAAGGCAATAATGCAATTCCATTCCGTTTCATAATTGATTTGCGTGCTATTAATAAGGTTGTCGCTACGCAATTTCCAATTGTGCCTGATGTGACGACAATATTAACTATGATTCTGGCTTCAGCTACTTACTTTAGTGTTGTGGATCTGAAGAATGCTTTCTTTAGTATTCCTATACACAAGGACAGTAGATATTTGTTTGCGTTCACCTTAGGGTGACGCTCGTTCACCTTTACCCGTGCACCGCAAGGTTACACGGAAAGTCTTAGCATCTACAGTAGGGCTTTGAAAGAGCAGCTTGATACCCTTGAATTGCCCTCTACTTGTACATTGCTTCAGTATGTTGATGACTTGCTTTCAGCTGCAGACTCTGAGAGCGCCTGTAAGGAGGGCACTGTGTTATTGCTTATTCATCTGGCCAAACATGGTCACAAAGTTTTGCTTAAAAAGTTTCAATATTGTTGTCAGGAGGTCGCCTATTTAGGATATCTCCTGTCAAAGGAGGGAAGAAGATTGACACCTGAACGAATAAAACACATTTCTGGCATGTCTGTCCCAAATACGCAAAAAGAAGTTAGAGCCTGGATAGGTATCGCTTCTTACTGTAGGTTATGAATCCCAAACTTCTCACTAGTTATTAAACCGATGTTGGTTTTGACGAAGAAGGGCATTTCTTCGCCATTGCCGTGGAACGCGGAACACCAGCAATCATTTGATCTGCTCAAGACTGCATTGTGCTCGGCACCGGTTTTGGGCACACCAAACTATGAAAAGGCCTTTGTGTTGTTTTTGCATGAATGTGATGGATGTGCTTTGGCTGTATTAACGCAGGAACATGAAGGGAAGAATAGGCCATGCGGTTACTTTTCTTCCGCCCTTGATCATGCGCTTTGCCAAGATGTTTGCAAGCTGTTGCTGCTGCTGCTGCATCTGTAAAACAGAGTGAGGGAATGGTCCTAGGCCATGATCTAACCCTGATGGTGCCTCACTCTGTAGATGTTCTTCTGAACAGAACCCAAACTCAACACTTCACTTCCGCACGGTTGACGAGATATGAATTGATCTTGTTTACTCCTCACATACAAATTAAGATGTGTTGTGTTCTTAATCTGACTGAACACTTACCTGAAGAGTCACATGACTGTCTGTATACTACCGAACGAGAGACAAAGGGTAGAATTGATCTGACAGACACTCCTTTGAACAATCCTCAAGGGGAGCTGTTTTGGGATGGCTCCTGCTTCAAACTGCCATGAACTACAGAACATGCCCCTTTTGGACTTCCTGGTCCTTGTCTCAATGGGGCTTACACTCCCTTGTACTCCCAACATGGCCGTCCACTGTGAAACACCTTCCTTGCTCTACACCTTGGATGTAGCGTGTTCTATTAATAGACCACGCCTCCCGCGGCTCCGCGCATCTCAATGCTATGGCGAAGTAGCGACCAGACGTGTGCTCCGTAGCTAGCGGTATTGTTTTCCTTGCTTCTTTCCAGCCAACCCCATTCCTAGACTATTTCCTTCCTTTCATGATTCTTGGACTCGTGTGCTAGTAGCGCACTCTGTAAATTTCCCGGATTCCTGGATCTTTGCATCCCGGAACTTTGAACGCACGCTGGAGTCGGAAGAGACTCGTGCAGCCTTATTCAAGACTCGATCCGTCCGCAAGAAGGCATCGATCAAGAAATCCAGCAAAGATCGAACTCAGGTGAGAAGGGAGGAACTCCTTGACAGTTTGAGACGCCACCCGACCGAACTCGATATGGACATGGAAGCGGCCATCCAGGACATGATGCGTGGCATGCAAGAGTTATCAACCGAGGTGCAGAATCTAAAGGCGGAAAACGCCGCTCTCAAACAATTCGTTCTATCCCGTGATTCTGCCACAAAAGAAAGTGTGTTGCTGGGCGGCATAGTGGACAAATATGATGGGTCGGCAAAAACCCTTTGTGGATTCCTGGATTCATGTTTGGTCCCCTTTACTTTTAAGCCCTACTACTTTTCAAATCCCAGGGCTAAGGTGGGGTTCATAATTTCCCACCTTTCAGGAAACGCCTTAACCTGGGCTACGGTCCTCGTTAATTCCGGCAATGTTCTCCTAGATGACTATGATGGCTTCATACAAGCCCTTAAGACCATGTTTGACCGTCCAGAGCAGGTCTATTGTGCCCAGGAATGCCTGTTAGACTTTCAGCAAGGATCCCAGGATATGCTCACCTATGTTACCCGATTCAAGCTATTAGTCAAGGAAGCTGATTGGTCCCCTGAGGCGAGTTTTGCCCTTTTCAGGAGAGGACTGAATGAGGAGATTAAGGATGAGTTGGCCAGAGTGGCTCGCCAAAACTCATTCCAGGCACTAATGGACCTTGCCATGCAAATAGATTTCCGTATCCAGGAAAGGAAGGCAGAGAAGAAGAAATCCAGAGGTAATCCTCCGAAGCTGTCCTTTGAGAGTACCACCAAGACGGACACAAACCCAGGCTCAATCTCTGAACCAGAACCCATGCAGATAGGAGCCTTCCGTGGACCTATATCCCAGCAAGAAAGGATGAGAAGAATTCATACGGGGTTGTGCATGTATTGTGCCTCAGACAAACACTTTGTTAGGGAGTGTCCTCTAGCCCCTCCTCGGCGTTTGGGAAATGACAGCTCCCGATCCTAGATGGAGCAAAGCTTCGGGAGAGAGATGTTTGCTCCACATCAATTCCATCCTTTAACTCTCCTGGACAAAACAATTTGGTGATACTACAGGCCTTCCTGTCGCCATCCAAGAATAAGACCTATCCAATTCTGGCCTTGGTAGACTGCGGAGCTATGGGAATTTTCATTGATCAAGACTGGGTTGTTAGCCATCATATTCCGTACAAGACACGAAGCACCATTCAGCCGGTGGAAGCAATCGACGGAAGACCCCTCACTTCAGGACCCATAAGCCTGCAGACAAAAGAGATCCAGCTTTCCATAAACCATCACCAAGAGCGGATTACAATTGACATCATTAAGTCACCTCATTACCCCATGGTATTGGGTATGCCCTGGTTACAGAAGCACAATCCGTATATCAATTGGACAGCAGGATCACTATTCCTAGGCTCAGAGTTTTGTATGTCTACTGTCTATTCCTGGATCCCTCTTCGACACCCCCTAAAGAACCACTAAGAGACCAGCAAACACCACTCATGGTTTCCAATATCATACAAGCCCCAGAGGCCTATCAGGGATATGCTGGTGTATTTTCAACTGTCATAGTCCAGGCCTTACCCCCTCTCAGACCTGAAGACTGCGCCATAGATACAGATCCCTCAGCAGTGATTCCCTTCGGCAGAATGTTCATCCTTTCCGAACCAGAGAAAAAGGCCCTCTGAGAATACCTGGATACCAACCTTGAAAACGGCACCATAAGACCCTCAAAATCTCCAGCGGGTGCTTCGTTGTTCTTTGTTCCCAAGAAGGACACCAAGGAACTCAGACCTTGCCTCGACTATCGTGGCTTAAATCAATACACCCTCAAAGATCGGTACCCACTGCCCCTGATCTCGGATATCCTGGAAGCTGTGAGAGGTGCCGTAATATTCACGAAGTTGGATCTCTGGGGTGCCTATCATTTGATCCGTGTCCGGGAAGGAGACGAATGGAAAACAGCCTTTAGAACACCCTTTGGTCACTATGAATATCTAGTCATGCCCTTTGGACTAGCTAATGCCCCTGCAGTTTTTCAACGTTTTATGGATAGGGTGTTTTCTGACATGTTATTCCTCTTCGTCATTGTCTATCTGGATGACATATTGATCTTTTCCAAGGATCCTTTAAAGCATGAAGAACATGTAAAGGCAGTATTACAACGACTCCGTGAACACAAACTTTTAGCCAAACCCGAAAAATGCTTGTTTCACGTTACTTCTGTTCACTACCTAGGATTCATTGACCCTTCAAAGGTAAAGGCCATACTGGCATGGCCCGCTCCCACGTCCGTGAAATAAGTTCAATCCTTCCTGGGGCTTGCCAACTTCTACCGGAAGTTCATTTCTACCTTTTCCGAGATCGTTCAGCCGATCGTTGGCCTCTTGAAGAAAGACACCCCCTTTCTCTGGTCTACACCGCAAGATAAGGCATTCCAACGTCTAAAGACAGAGTTCACGCAA
The DNA here is from genome assembly GCF_040938575.1 of Ambystoma mexicanum. Taxonomy (NCBI): domain Eukaryota; kingdom Metazoa; phylum Chordata; class Amphibia; order Caudata; family Ambystomatidae; genus Ambystoma; species Ambystoma mexicanum. The sequence goes on from NC_090932.1 coordinate 1,637,431,049, forward strand.
GCCCCCATCTTGGCCCAACCCGACATAAATCGGCCATTCCTAGTGGAAACGGATGCCTCTAACTATGCCATAGGAGCGGTCTTGAAGCAGGAACTTGAGGATAAACTGGAACACCCCATTGCTTACCTCTCACAAACCCTGACTCCCAGTGAAACACATTACTCCGTCCTGGAAAAGGAACTGTTAGCCATCCGCCAAGCCTTCACTGAATGGCGACATCTACTTCTGGGTGCTAGATATCCAGTTCAGGTCCGCACGGACCATCGGAATCTTCAAATTCTGAAGTCGTTGGAGTGCAGGGACAGTCGTCAGGCGCGTTGGGCCTACTTCTTTGCCCAGTACCAATTCCAAATCACTCATGTTCCCGGATCACAAAACCTGATTGCTGACGCCTTATCTCGACGTCCTGACTATGTAACTACTGAAGACAGGGCCTATCCTAAGATGTTTCCCCACACGATCTTTGTAGCTCAAGCAGTTAACCTCCTGGAAGAAATTCGAGTGCAAACCCAATCCTCTGACCTCTGGAAGGATATTTCAGGGAAGAATCCATGGAACCTAAGAGTTAAGGAAGGATATTTATTCAAGGACAATGCACTGGTCATTCCTACACAGCAATTACAACAAAGAATAATAAACCTCTGTCATGATACCCTTCACTCTGGACATCGTGGCATAATCAACAACCTCCGTCTCATACAAAGACAGTTTTGCAGGCCTGGAATGAAGACCAACATACAGCAGTACATCAAAGCTTGTACTATCCGCAGTCAAAATAAACATGATAACAAGAGACCGGCGGGTCTTCTACTGCAACCTACACTGCCAACAAGGCCATGGGAATTCATTGCTACAGACTTCATTGTGGAATTACCACCTTCCCGAGGATACATCACCATCATGGTTACCATAGACTTGTTCACTCATAAGGCTCATTTTACACCCCTGTGAAAGCTACCATCCTCATCCGAGCTTGCTGGAATCTTCCTGGAACACATATTCCGTTTACATGGACTTCCTTACAAGATCATATCTGATCGAGGACCTCAATACATCTCTCAATTCTGGAAACATCTCTGTCGCATTTTGGGAATCCAACACTCCCTCTCATCTGGTTATCATAAGAACACCGGGAACATTTTTGGAAGAATCACTGTTTGACCTCCGCGACTTAAGATCTGTTCACCATTTCGGTGGGGTCGCAATGGTGCGTGCAGGAAGAACGGAGACACTGAGTTCCCCCACTCCGATTGTAACAATGATCAAAGAGACTGCACACATCTGTTTACTGCGTTACAATTAGATTTCAAAGACTTGAACTTGTTCCCATGTTGAAAAACAATTTATTTATAGCCCTTTTTACAATGACACGTGTTTCGGCACATTCCCTGTGCCCTCCTCAGATCAGGGCAATGTCTATTTTGGTGAGTACAAGTGATGCAACAAAATTATATAATAAGGGATGAACATGATGTCCAAACGTAACAATTACAGAGAAAGCCCCAATTAGGGCCACACAAATCATATTAAAGTCATATGTTTGGCACAGTTCACATAAAAATAAAAGAAACAAATGAGACATCCATTTTATGATAAATCAGATCACATCCCGTGACATTGCATGAAGGCCATATAGAATTAAATAGACAGCAAAAATCAGATAAATTGTAACGGTTGTGTGAATCAAGGACAATTGTGATTAAAACATACCATTCGGTCGTCGAAATTTCATTGGAAGAAGGTGGAGGTGGGGGTGAAGGGTATTTGAAAGTTTAAAGAGGAGAAAAAAGAGAAAAGAAAACCAAAATTAAAAAAATAAGTAAATCTGCGGGGTTGCATTGAGTGTGTCATTGAAGAAACCCCAAGTGGGTAAATCAAGCTTACCCATCGACTGATTTGTCAGCTACACATTAACGTGGTTGGCAAATGAGTCCCATCAGACTCTGTATGTCTTCTAAAAAATAGAGGTAAGACATAAAGGTCTATTTTGTGCGTGAATAGATCCGTGTGCGCTATTTCCGCCAATTAGTTTAAAAATATGTATTATGACCGGTCCGTGAGCACGATTGCATTATAGTGCATGTTAGTTAAAGTCTCGCATTGATTACCCTTAGCCGCCTATGCGTTCATTTCCGCTGGGCTCTGGCAAAATTGTTTTGTGGTGTGTTAGATTACCTCAAATGTATGCATGTTGTTTCAATCCGTGTGACAGAGCTCAGTCTTAGGCATTCTTTTGTTAGCGTTATGTACAACGGTAAGGATAAGAAAATAGTCATGCGGTTTCACCCGTGTGACAGCGTATTAGCGTTATGTGCAACAGTGAAGATAAGGAGTGGGGGGGGCGATTGCCGTTTGCAGTGCGGACCCTTAGCTAGTTGGTGCGCTGCTGGGTGGGCTAGACAGCCCCCTAGGGCTTACCTGAAAATTTCAAGATTCATGCATCAGGCGTCGGGTTTCAAAGATGGAAGTCGCCATATGATCTCCTTTGTATATAGGATGTTGCTATGGTAATACTTAGTGGTCCTACCTCTATTTCCGTCTTGTAAAAGCTGTCAGCCATGTTTAGGGGCAAAGAATTTTATTATTTCCAGTAGGTACGTACGTGTATCGAGAGTACTTAGGTCCTGCAAAAATACATTCCCATGGTAAATTAAGAAATCAATTGTCTCATTTCATGACCTGATTACAAGTGTCTCAATTATTTCTAATGCAACAAGGTTAATCCATATGCAACCTATCTAGAATAGCTCCCAGAGGAGTGTTAGCTCCTCCAGATGCATTCTGGGAGATGTAGTCTTGTGCGGCTCAAGAGTCAGGGCAGTCATGCAAATGCCATGTAGACTATTTCATACCACTGAGTCTAACGTTCCTCATAAAATAGTGAAAGTGTTGCTGGCTCTTTGGGAGGCACTTGTATTCCTATGTGAAACGTAATCGAAACAATGGTTTAGGTGGTTCGTAACAATTTTATCTAGATTACAAGTATGTTTCCCAATTTGATGAAAGAATTATAGGTGCATTTGCCATATTTGAAAACATATTATTTCCTGTTACCAGCTTTCATTATTGAACGCATACACTCTTGTACATGAGACATTATTCCCAATTTGCATCGTTACATAGAATATCAGTGCTCCCTGGCGATCTATTCAATGCATAATGCAGTCTACAGAAGTCATAGGAAATATGACATTTCGTTATCTGTGTTGAGGCCGGTTTCCACACATCTGAAGAAATTAATGAGTTTGGCCTCCTCCTGGCGTAGCAACAGTTCCTGATTGCCTCCTCTGCACCCCAGTGTCACTTTTTTTAGACCAATACATTTGATATGTTGTTTATTGTCCATCTGGTGGGCGCACTGCCAATGGTCAGCTAGAGGCAGATTCTTGTCCTGGCTTCCGATCACTGCCAGGTGTTCTCTGATCCTGAAGCGAAGTTCACGGATCATACTACCAATGTAGATTTTCTTGCAAGTGCAGATGATTGCATATATGACATGTTTACTTTTGCAATTTATCTGTTCTCGTATCCTGATTTGAAGTCCATTGTCTGCTTTGAAGACGTCTGTTATAGGTGTAGCATGTTTGCACATTGTACAGGTGCCACATTTTCTAAAACCTGGACTGGATTCTTTTAGCCAGGTCACAGTTGCCTCCTTTCTTTCTTCCGGTAGTAGTGACTGGCTGAGACTCTGTTTCAGGGTTTTGGCTCATCTGTAGATCATCGACAGGTAGTCATGTATAAGTGCCCCTATGTGGGGGTCCAACTTAAGTAAATGCCAATATTTTCTAAGAGATTTCTTGATTACATGCTTGTCTGCACAGTATGTGGTAATAAATTGCACCTTGTCAGATGGATTGGGTTTAGTCCTTTGCGTCAAGGTCTGTATTCTCGGTATTTTTTGTGCTTTATTATGCGCAGTTTCAATGCTCTTTCTTGAATAGCCCCTGGCTTGGAATCTCCTTGACAATATTTCACATTCTTCATGAAAATGTGATAGTTCTTTACAGTTTCTCCTTGCCCTGATGTACTCCCCTTTTGGGATGTTCCTGATTACCGGTTCATGGTTTCAACTGGTGGCATATAGTGTGGAATTTAGTTCTGTCTCTTTCCGGTATGTTCTGGTTTTAAGATGTTCTCCTGAAACATAGACATTCAGATCCAAGAAATTAATCTATGTCTTACTGCAAATTCCTGTGAATTAAATGCCTAGCTGGTTATTGTTGATTTGAAGTCTAAAGGCTTCCAGTTCTTGTGGTGTCCCGTTCCATATGAGAAAAACGTCATCAATGTATCGAGTCCATTTGATGACGTGTCTGTTGTAGGTCTCTGTAGTATAGATTAGCAGGTCCTCAAACATGACCATTACCAGGTTTGCTAATGCCGTTGCATATTTAACCCCCATGGCTACCCCCCGTTTCTGTTTGAAAAAGATGTTGTTGAAGGTAAAAATGCTGTTATCTAGGGTGGCCATGAGCATTTCTTTTCACATGCAAACGAACGGGAAATGTGATGCTGATTCTTCCTTAAAAATGTAGTCGACAGTGTCGAGGGCAAGATCATGTCCGATGGACGTATAGAGGGCCTTAACATCCCATGTGGCGATAGTATGTGGACCGCCAGCGAATGCTTTCAATGATATGTATTGCAGCAGTTGTAACTTTTAGGTAGGCTTTTACCAGTTTAATTTGGGTCTTAATATGTTATCAATGTATTCTGATAGTGGTTCCGTGGCCCAACCAATTCCACTCAGAATTGGTCTCCCTTCTGGGATGGTGGAGAAGGCCTTATGCACCTTGGGAAGGAAGTAGATAGTTGGTAATATCGGTTTAGGAATGAACAGAAATCTTTTTCCCTCATCTGAGATGAGGCCCTGTCGGTACCATCCGTCAATTGGATCCATAAGGTCTTGGACAGTCTTATTCTTCGGGTCACTTGTCAAAGCTTCATAGCAGTTTGGAGTATCGAGATGATTTTGAGCCATCTTTATATAGTCCGTGCGGTTCATGACAACTATATTTCCGCCTTTGTCGGCTTCTTTAATGACCAGGTGTCGATTGGTTTTCAGCTTGTGGAGTGCGCTCTTCTCTTGTAGTGTGAGGTTCTCCCGTTCTGTCTCTCTGCGGTTACTCCTCAATTTGTCTTGAGTCTTGTACAGGTCTTTCGTGACCGATTTATAGAATGCATCTATCATATTGTCCGGAGGTAGTTGTGGTAAGAATTTGGATGTGGGTTTGAGTTATTTGCTGATTAGACCAATAGGTAAGATTGTTAGTTCTTGCATGGTCTGATGGATAGGGAAATTTTCTGGTTCCTGTAATGATCTCAAAAGGTGAATGTTGCCTAATTCCTCTATCGTGACTTCTCTTATTTCCACTGGATCTGAAGTTGGTTTCACTTTTTCTACTTGAGTCGTGAAGAATTTCTTAAGTTTTAATTTTCTCACAAATTTAAACAAATCTATATGCACTTGCATGCGTTCCATGTAGGCAGTCGGTGCAAATGATAATCCTTTGTTTAGGAGAGAGATTTCATCCTGTGTCAATTCTGTGTCTGATAGGTTCATCACAAGGGTATTCATTGGCTCTTTTTGGCCGCTGCCCTGGTTCCTGCTCTCGTTAATCTTCGAGAGTCTTCTAAGGCATCTGGGTTGCCTGTGTCTACCTGACCCCCTCCTTCCTCTTCTCCGAGTAAAGGTTGTTTCTTGTTTGGGAGGTTCGTTAACTGAAAACGGACTTGCTTTAGTGTTTGGGTCCTATTGCCCTTTTTGTATCTCCTTATCTGGTTGAGGAAACCTTTCCCTGCTCTGTTGTCTTCCTCTGATGCAAGTGGTGCTCCTTCTGATAATTCCTCTGCATCCGAACTTGCAGGTGATGTATTTGGTGTGCTTTCCTTTGATGAGGGTGTAGTAAGCTTGTTATGTTTCTCCTGAAATGTATACACCCTGTCTTCTTTATAGTCTCTCTCATCTCTGAACATTTTTCGTAATTTCCGTAGTTTGATATCGTCCTGGTATTCTTTTAGTACCTCATACATCTTCAAGTAGTTTTTTTCTTTGGTTACTTCCAATGCTTTTGCATCTGTAATCTCTTTTTTAATTATTTCTATTTGTTCAATGGCTCTCTTTTGTTCTCGAGTGGCATGTTCCACCAACATCTCCAACATTCGTTCCATCTTTGAAACCCGACGCGTGATGCATGAATCTTGAAATTTTCAGGTAAGCCCTAGGGGGCTCTCTAGCCCACCCAGCAGCGCACCAACTAGCTAAGGGTCCGCACTGCAGACGGCAATCGATCCCCCCCTCACTCCTTATCTTCACTGTTGCACATAACGCTAATACGCTGTCACACGGGTGAAACCGCATGACTATTTTCATAACGCTAACAAAAGAATGCCTAAGACTGAGCTCTGTCACACGGATTGAAACAACATGCATACCGTTGAGGTAATCTAACACACCACAAAACAATTTTGCCAGAGCCCAGCGGAAATGAACGCATAGGCGGCTAGGGGTAATCAATGCGAGACTTAACTAACATGCACTATAATGCAATCGTGCTCACTGACCGGTCATAATACATATTTTTAAACTAATTGGCGGAAATGTAATAGCGCACACGGATCTATTCATGCACAAAATAGACCTTTATGTCTTACCTCTATTTTTTAGAAGACGTACAGAGTCTGATGGGACTCATTTGCCAACCACGTTAATGTGTAGCTGACAAATCAGTTGATGGGTAAGCTTGATTTACCCACTTGGGTTTTTTTCAATGACATACTCAATGCAACCCCGCAGATTTACTTATTTTTTTAATTTTGGTTTTCTATTCTCTTTTTTCTCCTCTTTAAACTTTCAAATACCCTTCACCCCCACCTCCACCCTCTTCCAATGAAATTTCGACGACCGAATGGTATTTTTTAATCACAATTGTCCTTGATTCACACAACCGTTACAATTTATCTGATTTTTGCTGTCTATTTAATTCTATAGGGCCTTCATGCAATGTAACAGGATGTGATCTTATTTATCATAAAATGGATGTCTCATTTGTTTTTTTTATTTTTATGTGAACTGTGCCAAACATATGACTTTAATATGATTTGTGTTGTCCTAATTGGGGCTTTCTCTGTAATTGTTACGTTTGGACATCATGTTCATCCTTTATTATATAATTTTGTTGCATCACTTGTCCTCACCAAAATAGACATTGCCCTGATCTGAGGAGGGCACAGGGAATGTGACGAAACACGTGTCATCATAAAAAGGGCTATCAATAAATTGTTTTTCAACATGGGAACAAGTTCAAGTCTTTGAAATCTAATTGTGGTGCAGTAAACAGATGTGTGCAGTCTCTTTGATCATTGTTATCATCTGGTTATCATCCCCAAACCAACGGGGCCACAGAACGTGCTAATCTGACCCTGGAGCAGTATTTTCGATGTTTCGCCACCAAGGTTCAGGATGACTGGTCGCTCCTGATACCCTTGGCTGAATTCGCCTAAAACAATTACGTTCATTCAGCACTTAAGACCAGTCCCTTTTATTGTAGCCAAGGTTTCCATCCATCGGTTCTACCTTCTGTTCTCCCTCATCCTACACCAGTACCTACTGTCGACTCCTGGATAGAAACCCTCATCAATGTGCACCAGGAGGCCAAAGAAAACATAGAGAGGGCCAGACAAAGACTAAGAGGTATGCGGATTCCAAAAGAAGACCAGGTCCTTCTTATGCAATTGGTGATCAAGTCTGATTGTCCTCGAAATTACTACCCCGACATCTACGACCAAACAAGTTGGCCCCTTGGTACTATGGTCCATTTCCCATCAAGGAAATGATCAATCCAGGTTCATACCGGATCAGACTACCAGACTCCTGGAAGAAAATTCACCCAGTATTTCACATATCCTTATTAAAACCCTACACCCAATCCTCCCGGAAATCCTGCCGACCTCCTCCTCTGCTGGTCGACAACCGATTGGAATATGAAGTATCCTGAATATGTGATTCCAGGTATAAATGGGGTCAGCTTCAATACCTGTTTGAATGGAAAGGATATCCTCCTAGTGAAAGAACCTGGGAACTACTTTCTAATCTCAAGGCCCCTCGACTGCTCAGAAGATTTCACCTTATACACCCGGGCAAACCCGGAGGAACGGGTCTTCGGAGGAGGCATGCTGTCATGAACTACAGAACACGCCCCTTTTGGACTTCCTGGTCCTTGTCTCAACGGGGCTTACACTCCCTTGTACTCCCAACATGGTTGTCCACTGTGAAACACCTTCTTCGTTCTATACCTTGGATGTAGCGTGTTCTATTAATAGACCACGCCTCCCGCGACTCCGTGCGTCTCAGTGCTATTGCGAAGTAGCGACCGGACGCGTGCTCCGCAGCTCGCGGTATTGTTTTCCTTGCTTCTTTCCAGCCCACCCCATTCCTAGTCCCTTTCCTTCCTTTCTTGATTCCTGGACTCGTGTGCTAGTAGCACACTGTGTAAATTTCCCGGATTCCTGGATCTTTGCATCCCGGAACTTTGAACGCATGCTGGAGTCGGAAGAGACTCGTGCAGCCTTATTCAAGACTCGATCCGTCCGCAAGAAGGCATTGATCAAGAAATCCAGCAAGGATCGAACTCAGGTGAGAAGGGGGGAACTCCTTGGCACAAACTCCCGGATGGTACATCCACAGCTGCTTATGCAATCACTACATTGAGCACGGTCGTGGAAACCAAGAGAATCACGCATAACTCTGCACAGGCCGCAGAGATTATAGCATTGACCCGAGCTTGTGAATTTCCGAAGGGTTTACAGTAAACATATATACTGATAGTCAGTATACCTTTGGGGTGGTTCACAACTTTGGGAGACTTTGGTCAGAGAGAGGGTTCTTAACTTTACATGGTACAAAGATCCAGCATGGCTCCCTAATAGTACAACTGCTCTCAGCGCTTGCGCTCCCTACTCAGTTAGCTGTCGTGAACTGTGCAGCACATCGAAAGATTATAGATGATATAGGAAAAGGGAATGCTTTCACTGATCAGATAGCTAAACAGAATGCCACCAATCTCTTTACGGAGATGTATGTTTCAAGGGAGACTGTAAATGCCTATGCAATGGACAAAGGTGTTGGGTCCGTAAGGGATATCCAAGCCGATGCCACGTTAGGAGAATCCAAGATGTGGGCAGAGGGCTTGGGGAAACTCGATGATGATGGGTGTTGGGTGGATGTAGTTGAAGGAAAATGGCTACTTCCTGACGCATACGTGATGATGATGGTCGTCATGGTTCATGGCCCTACACATATATGTGCCCAGAAGATGACAAAAATTTTGGAGAAAGTTTGGGCGAATGACAAAATCTCTAAAATAGCTTAGCGCTATGTCCGAGACTGCATGATCTGTTTACAGCACAATGTGGGAAAGGAAACATCAACTCCAAGGGGAAGTTTCGGGCCACCTTCTGTCCCCTTTGAGGTCATCCACTTTGATTTTATTGAAATGGAACGGTGTAATAATTTGAAATATGTATTAGTTGTCATCTGTGCTTTTAGTAAATGCGTTGAGGCTTTCCCTGTCAAAGACGCTACAGCCATGACTACTGCGAAAACCATGTTAAAAGAATATTTTCCCAGGTTCGGGCTACCAAGAGTTATCTGGTCGGACAATGGTCCACATTTTGTCGCTGCTGTAATTCTGCAGATATGCGCGGCATTACAGATCGACAAATGGTTCCATTCGGCCAGACACGCTCAGAGCGCCGGACTAGTAGAAAGACACAATGGTATCATCAAGAACAAGCTCGCTAAGACATGTACCGGCACCAAACTAAATTGGCCGGATGCCTTACCGGCCGTGTTACTAGCCATGCGTACAACCCCTCAAACTAAGACTGGGCTCTCTCCATTTGAGGTGGTAATGGGGAGACCTGCCAATATCTGGAACCTCCCGAAATGTCGATCTTTAAAAAATGTCGAAAATGTACTTCTTTCAGATTACTGTAGCCAGTTGACTAAAAACCTGTATTTGATTTATCACCAGGTGCGACAGGCTTTACCTGTGCGATACGAGGGCTCGGGCCACAGTATTCGGCCCGGAGATTGGGTGCTCACCAATGCATTTGAGCGTTCCTCTTGCCTTGCACCTCGTTGGCGGGGCCCATTCCAGGTCCTGCTGGTCACACAGACGGCGGTGCGTGTCGCAGGCCGAAAAAACTGGATCCACGCGACGCATCCCAAGAAACTTCCTCACCCAGTGCCACACGATACAGAAGAAACAGAAGCCCTCGCTAACGCTGCAACCAATGATCCCGAAGTAGTAAATAGTGTCGAGAGTGCATCAGAGAATCTCTCTGAGCCCGTGAGGCTTGGGGAGCCCGTCATTTTGTCTCCACACTCTCCAAAGATTTCGCTTCCGGAAACTGTCGTTCCGGATCTTGAATCTTCACTTGCTCTTGATACGCTGCTTCCAACGGGAAGTGACGACACATTGTTCTCGGATCAATCAGTACCAGGAACAATAAGGTACAATTTACGTCCAAGGAAATAGACTTACGGCACGGTTCGGCTGTGCATTCAAAGAAGAAAGGAAACTCATCAAGGGCTTGCTTTTTGCCCAAATAATTGTTTGAGAAAAGGGGATTCTGTTGGCTAGGGTTGTGGAAGGACTAAGAAGTCGCGCGGCCGGGAGGTCGCCAGCTAACAACATTGGGGTTTTTCGTTTGAAGACTGCAATGCCGGCAACCGCTAACGCTCGTACTGGACTGATAAATGATTGTGTGACCGGCCGGGAAAATGGACAAATCTTTTGGGCCCGAAAACGTATTGCTGTCTTTAAATAATGATAATCGGTTTTATAATAGTCACTGTCTTCGGCCTTTGGCATCTCGAGGAAGTACATCCATTAGAGACCTTGTTACCGACTGAAAATGTACCCACTGTTTCTACTCCCTTCATGCATTTGCATACTCTGTGTCCTAGGGACTCCCAGCATAGACAAAGATATTATAACAATACATTGTTACTTATCATGAATGCCATACATGCCATTTTTAATAGGTCCAACTGTTGGGTCTGCTTGCATTTACCGGAACATGGGGATAAGGGGCTAGGTTGGTATATTCACCCTTTACCTTTGACAACTGCTTGTCATGCTTCTCTTAGAGCATTGTTCTTTGGCCGTTGGAACAATAGCATCTCGGGGAACTTTGATGGTACTAATTTGAATAGTTTTGAGAAACATGTTCTGACTCCCCTGGGATGCTCGCTTTTCCCAAATAGAAGTAAGCCTAACGTTGCTTCTATTAGGCCTTCTGATGGACTGTCTCGTCCTTTTCAATCTTTGATTTCTTTTAAGATGGCTCCGATAGGCAATAAGGATGCGATGCCTCCTTCCTACACTGTTAACCATAGCCTCGATTCAGTTTCTTTCTGCAAATAGAAATTGGGAAATTTTAAAGGTTGCGCCAATGTTGCGAATTTGACTGGGGAAGACAGACCTTTGTATGTAGGCGAACCTGTCTACTTTGTTTGCGGTAATGTAGCATTTCCATGGTTACCCAGGGATTGGCAGGGAACTTTTTATTTAGGGATCATGTTGCCCAGGGTGTTCATAGTTAGTACTGTAGAGGTTTCAAAGGCTCGTTCCCGTCGGGACGAAGATGGTGACACTCCAGCAGAGGTCTTGGAAGATGTAGCAAAATCATTCGTGCCATTTTGGGGGCAGATAGCGAATTCCGAGGACATCAAAAGACTAGCGAGAGTACTGGAGAGAACCATCAACCGGACCACGGACATACTCTACGGTATGACATTAGAACAGAAAGCAATAAGGTTAGTAGCACTTCAGAACTGGATGGCATTAGATGTCATTCTGGCTGAACGTGGTGGAGTGTGTAAATTAGTGGGGTCCGCTTGCTGTGTTTTCGTGCCAGATTCCTCCCCAACTATCTTCAATGCAATACAGAATCTGCACGTCCTAAATTCAGAAGTGCATGTTCCCGAGGGAAACTGGGATTTTAGCGCTTGGTACTGGGACTTCTTGCTATCTTGGGGTTCGAAGGTGCTGTCGGTCTTACTGATCATTTTGGGAATTCTGTTGTTTCTTTGCTGTTGTATCCAGTGTTTACCTAGAATATGTTCGATGCTAGGGGGATGTTGCACACAGGCGATAGGTACAATAGGACATAAGGTACATACCCCAGATAAAAACTCCAAAGAATATGTGTTAAAAGAAATCTTAGCAACTGATCTAATGGCAATAGATATTTCCGACAGTGATTCAGGGTGCATGGACGATGATACATGGAGTTGTTTGCAAGAAGATCAGAAGTAGTTTAGCGCTTGGCATAGGCCAAAAGGAGGGTTTGTCAAACAGGAAATTATATTGTGCCTCCTATTGCGATGAATATATGTATATTGGCCTACGCCAAGCTGCTTGTAAGCCACTTGCGAAGAAATCCGTGTTGCAAGGTCCCGACCTTAGAATCAATGTAAACCGCCATTTTAGGTCAATTTGCCATTTTAGGTTCTCTCTGCAAAGTCAGCCTGTGAGCTAAAATGGTGGACAATGTCATTCCGAAAATGTAACATGGCCGTCTTGACCTCTATGTATAAACTAATGTGTAACTTGCCTGCAAGCCACTTGTTAGGGTCATGAACTGAGACCTTGTCCTTCGTTGACCTGTGTGTAAAGGATTATTTGTGCCAATGAAGCTAATCCGCGAGCATATGTTATGAACAATGTATTCAAATAGTGAAATGAGAACACTTGTTTAAACTACATTGTATAGATGTTTGAGAAGGTCTCTATAAGAAATCCTAAAGTACACTGTAGCCATTGAGGCTTGTTGGCGAATGTATTAAAGGCAAACCCTAAGTGTACAGAGGTGTGAACTCGGCACGAACCCTACATCCATAATGTATTAACGAATATTAACCCACAGTAGGGTTCGACATCATGTTTTCAAAGGTATATAAGGTGCGACTATTCTAATGAACAGTCCCACTCACTGAGCACACCGAACCATGCTGGAGTTCGCTGTGTTGTACTGAGGGCCAATAGCTATCTGTTGTTTTGTCCTTTGAAACTGTTCAGTATAAAATAAAGATCTTTGTATGTTCCTTTGTAACCCGTGTTCGGTGTATTTCCTTTTGGGGTACTCATGCTCGATATTTTCTCTTTGTTTTCACAGCAAGGCCCACCCAAAATCTGTAGATGCCCACTCAGCAGCACTGTGTGGGCAATTTCAGATGTTAATGTCACTGCTATGGGCCCAAGAACATTAGTTTCAGGCCCCAATTGTTAGACAATCCTGGCTACCCCTCTGCCCAGAGTTCACTGGACTATGTGTTTGGTGCACTGCGAGCATTATAAAATGTGTGCAGATTAGCTCCACCCATTTTCAAAGGTTGATCTCCCATCATTCCATTTCCTAGAAAATCAATAAAGCCCAGGCAAGCGTACAGACCCTGTGCGGATGGTCGAATCCGTCACAATCACACCTAGGCAGAATTGTGAATTTAAGCCTGCGTCATAGCTGGACATAATTGTGAACATTAGATTGTGTCAAAATCCGGCTAAAAATCACATTTATGTCTAGATGTGATGCAAGGCTAATCTTAGAAATTCAGTCTGGATGTGACGCAAATTAATAATCACGATTCTGTCTAGATGTGACACGAGGCAAATCTTCACAGTTCTGTCTAGGTGGGACGCAAGGCTAATCTTCACAATTCTGTTTGGATGTGAGGCAAACTAATAATCACAATTCTGTCTAGATGTGATGCAAAAGCTAATCTTCCCGGTTCTGTCTAGATGGGACGCAAAACTAATCTCCACAGCTCTGTTTAGATGGAACACAAGGCTAATTTTCACAATTTTGTCTACATGTGTCGCAAGGCTAATCTTCACAGTTCTGTCTAGATGGGATGCAAGGCTAATCTTCACAGTTCTGTTTAGATGTGACGCAAGATAATCTTCACATTTCTGTCTAGATGTGATGAAAGGCTAATCTTCACAGTTCTATCTAGATGTGACTTAAGGCTAATCTTCATAGTTCTGTCTAGATGTGACTCAAGGCTGATAATCACAATTCTGTCTAGACGTGATACAAGGCTAATCTTCACAATTCTGTTTAGATGTGTCGCAAGGCTAATCTTCATAGTTCTCTCTAGATGTGACTCGAGGCTAATAATCACAATTCTGTCTAGACATGACACAAGGCTAATCTTCACAGTTCTGTCTAGACATGATGCAAGGCTAATCTTCACGGTTCTGTCTGGATGTTATGCAAGCTAATATTTACAGTTCTACCCCATCAATAGCTGGCCAGAATGTAACCTGTGGCTAACTAACCCAATTGACTTGATGCAACGCATTACACATTGAGGGTAGGTTCAGAAAGGCTACCTCATACAAGTAGGGTAAATGCTGACTATGGCTATTAAGCAACCAGTAGGCTGAGGGCATGGGGAGTAGGAAATTGTGTAATGAGACTGGTGGGGTAGTTAATGGAGTACAGTAATGGCTGACTAACACAGTCAGGCTAAATGCAAGATAAGATTACTATACAAACTGTGGGCTGGACGCATCAGACAACCAGCAAATAGAGAATAAGTTGGGATAAGATTGGGTCGGTCAGTTTAGTGGGAGGCAGGAATGGCTGCACCACCTGCCCTAACCACACTTACCTTGTCAGCAGCTGCTGGTTGATAGCTGCAGGTCTCACAGGCTAACACAGGCCAACACGGTCTGGAACTGCTTCTGCAGGGGCTGTCCTTTGCCTCAGGGTCATTAGTCAAAGGGGGCTGCAGGGGCTGCCCTGGGAGGTAGAGTGAAATGCGTTGTCCAGCCTCGAGGAGGCCAATCACTGCCCAAAGACGGGATGGGAGGTGGAATGTTCAACAAAAAGGGGTCCGAGCGGAAGGGAGGCGATGGAAATTAAGATGGTGCAGAAAGCATTAAAATAAATAAATTAGGTATTTATATAGCGCTACGAACCCTCAGGTATCTGAGCGCTGCTTATTATTACCCACAGTGTGTGGTGCTCATTTATCGACCTCGGAAGGATGAAAGGCTGCGTTAACAGGCTCTGCACGGATGTCAGAGCGAGCGTCTACTCGCTGTGCCACTTGACCGGCTATATAAAAAGAATTTCAACAGGAGCTAACAAAAATGAAGTTGGACGGCTGATGACTCCAAAAACTCACCCCAGAGCGCAATGTACAATGCTGCCTTGCTCTGATTGCAGAGAGTCTGAGGTCCTTGCAGATCTCCCGGTAGCTACAAGCAGGCCAATCATGGCCCTAAGGCGGGATGGGAGGTGGGAGGTTCAACAAAGAGGGATCAGAGTGGGAGGGAGGCGAGGGAAATTAAGATGGTGCAAAAAGCCCTAAAACAAAATTAATTTCAACAGGAGTTAACGAAAATGGGGTCGAACCACTGGTGACTCCAAAAACTCCTCCAAAGCGCAATACACAATGGTCTTTCATTCAAGGTCTGATGCCCATTCACACAACATGATGCCACGTGCTTTTTAATCGTACTGGTAATAGGATGAGAGACATGCTTTTAGAGGGGTGGATCTGAGACATCTTCACCAGAACCCAGATGTATCCACCCAGTTGCTAAAACTAGGACAGATTTCCAAAGATCCATAATCTGGTGAAAATTGTCTCTGTGGGTTTTGTATCCAGGAAAAGTAAAACCCCATGCCCAAGCCTCCATAAACCACTGCACCCATAGTGATCATCTGTTCCCAGCAATCAGAGACTAACTTCTGAGGTCAGAAGTTCTCTGCAGTGGTTTGTCATGTTTGTAAGCACTTTAAAGAGTGATGACAAAGAGTGGTGTCACAAGGCCAAGTTGGGCAACTTACAACGTGGCTCAAAATTACTCCTGGTTACTTCAAGGGAAAGAAAATATCCCTGATCTTGTAAACACTCATGGAAAACTGGGAGATGTTGTCCCGCATTTCAGATAGTTTCCTAATTGGAAGTCTGGCATATATTACCCACAAGGGAGGCTGAGGTGCAATGGGGGAGGTGAGATTTATTGCTCCCTTTGTAGACATTGTGACAAAGAAATTGAAAGTCTCAAAAATGTATTAATCTACTGTGAATCATGGCTTTGTCATTGAAAGAAGAACTTTGATATATTTGTAAAGGACTTTAGTCTGAATTTGCAGGGATATGTATGGCATAGTCTTATACACTCTACATCAGCTGCATTTAGAAACACACTTTACCTGTATTTGAAGGGATGTAAACTTGTTTAAATTTGTTCAAATACATTTCTATCTGTTACTGATTTATGTTGTGCTGTTTTTAGCAAACATTATTGTTTTGTAGTAAAGGGGAAAATATAGTTTTGTCTAATTTAGTTTGAATTGTACAGTATTAGTGATTTATTGCTTAGGCAATAATCTTGTGTACAGATTTTATTGCAACATGGATTTGCTGAACTTTAAAATTGACCAGATCGTAGTCTCCTGTCACGTGAGCCAAAGATGGAAATAGAGCTTGAACTTGAAGTTCCAGACACGATAGCGAGTGGCCTGACTCACGTCCATTCCCAAAGACGAGAATACTCTACAAGGCCACGTACAAAGACAATTTCATGGCAGAAAGCATGGGTGATGAGAGATGCTGGGCTAATTGGGTGGTGAGGCAGCTTCATGTCCTTTCTCCCTGCACCTGGGTCTGGGCTTACGAGCTGCTAAATGAACCGAATGTTCCAGGCATGGCACAAGCGTGCCACCCAATTGTATTAGTATGTATAACGAAGGACCTTATAGATTGTAAAACCAATGAGAAACTGTGCATCTAATGTTTCTGAAATTACATGTTTTAAGAGGTAGGCATAAGTTGTCCACCTGATAAAAAACAACAAATAACAAATTTAGCTCCTGTGCAATTGTATATCTAGATGATTCCCTTAACAAATCCCGACCCTTGATAGGTTTTTCACTATTGCCATGTAGTATGGCATCACTCTGATGCGTAATTTAGTATAAGAATTGTATTTTTTGGGGAGATCATTGAGAGACTGAGCGTATGTTCGTTGAAGTTTGTTGTAACCTCCCTGTTTTAGATACTTGTTAATAAAACAGTAGCTTGCCATCTTCTTGAGTTTGTCCGGTTATTTGGGCTCAGAATAAGCCCCCATAGGACCCCCCCATCTCAGAAAGTGGATACCTGCCACCAAATGGCACCAAAGCACTGGATTCTTATTCAATACAATTGCAGTACTGATTAAGAAGAGACAGAGCCTTATTTAGAGGTTACTGGAAATGCCAGCAAACTCCCACTCATGGTATGGACCACCTGACACATTTGCCACAACACTCTCCCTCCTCGAAAACTTTGAATTGATCATCCCACAACATGTATGTGAGGGATATGTAAGAAAAGGATACAGAAAATCAGAGGGTAGCTGTCAGATGTGTTCAAGTAAACAACAATGTCTCTGTATGTTCCCCAATCTGTGTAACAATAGGTCCAGAAGCACTGGGCCATGCACTGCAAGCAGTAGGTCCTTACAGAATATTATGCACTGGACCTTCAAATGTAGGCTCCCCACACCACCCACACCACCCTGCATTGGAATGCCAATGACTAACCCTAGTAGGAATTAATTTTCCCAGGTTGGTGCACAGCAAGCCACACAAATGCGTGTGTGTGCGCGCACACGCACCCCCCCCAGAGATTCTGTGTTACATTTATATTTCATAACGTGCTATACTTAACACCATTCATACACCACTCCCACTCTCTGGGCCCATGGCCTGTGAGTCAAGTGTCACAAAAAGCCATTGAATGTTAGGTTTGTACTCTATTGTTCCTGGTTACAGCCATCAGTAATGGAAGAACTCCTTTCCCCACCTCAGACATAAAAATAAAAACATTCTGAGAGCATCACAGAGTCCAAAAATGTATTATCATGGGGTTGGGCAGAAGGGAGGGACCTCGGCTGGATGATAGTGACAGCAATAGAGTGGGAAAGGAGACGTGAGCGGGAGAGGAGTAGAGAGATAGTGAGTTAAGAGCAAGGATGACAATGTGTAAAGGAGGGAAAGAGAAAGACAGACATAAGATGAGATGAACTGTGACAGGAAGGTTGGGATTTTGATAGAGATGAAGAGAAGGTGATAAGTTGAGAGATTCAGAAGGGGGCAATACAGTAGAGAGGCATGTAGAGGAAAAAAAGGGGATGGAAAAGAGACAAAGAGTTTACAAAGCTGAAAGGGGAAAAGGTAGAAATTGGGAGAGGAAAATAAAGTCAGATATGATGATTAAACTGCCTGTTTCCTGTTCCACACAGTGGGGAAGAATTGTTGCTGTCAGAACTGCTAGATTAGTGTCACTGTCATCCATAAAGGTCAGAAAATGACCAATAGAGAAAAAGGTTTTGACAACTTGACATATGATGACAGCAACTAGACATGTGGCTCCATCTTGCAAATGGTAAATATACCGAGATATCATGGCGCACAGTGTATGGTATTAGGTGGCATTTATGAGGAACTGAGGTCGCACTTGGCACAGCATGACAGAACCTGGATTTGTTTGGCACTGCATGTAAGTGTACCCCTAAACCTGTAATGTGAGGCACAGGATGGCAAGGACGGCACATGAAAAGATAGGATTGGAGTAATATGGCAACACCAGGGAATGCAGTGCTGTATAGCAGCGTATGATGATTGCACCTGGCCTATGAGGCCATAACGGGCCTCTTATTGTAGTAACTAGCCACATGTGGCACTA
Organism: Ambystoma mexicanum; assembly: GCF_040938575.1. Classification (NCBI taxonomy): domain Eukaryota; kingdom Metazoa; phylum Chordata; class Amphibia; order Caudata; family Ambystomatidae; genus Ambystoma; species Ambystoma mexicanum. The sequence continues at coordinate 1,637,449,809 of NC_090932.1, forward strand.
CTGTCTTAAGGCGGCGTCCTTGGCCAGTGTTGGATGCAACCTTGGCCAATGCCATGGCAGGAAAATGCCTCTGGCATATCAGTGCAATACCTTAGTTAAAATATGCGGATGACTACATTAGTATTTTGCTTATTTTAACAACTTAAATGAAATCAAAATGAACACTTTGGGTGGAAGAGATGCATCCAAGCCAAATATGGTGTCATTGGTTGAATGGTAGTGCCTCTGCTTTACGGTGCTGTTGAGGGAGTATGTCCTGGATTGACCCCTTGCCCTGATCTTTCACTGGGGAGGCTGACATTGAGTGAACTGTTGCCCCATGGGCAGTCTGATTGCTGAAAAGCAGAAACTAAAACAGTCAGGGCACGTATTAGCAAAGGAGTGCAGTACAGCGATGGCATTCACTGCCCACCATCAAGGACATTAACTGTGTGATCTTTCTGTTACTGTTTTTCAACCTGGGTTTTTCATCCAAGGCTATTTTGAATTTTCGAATCAATGAATTGGGCAGGCATCCTGTTTCCTTTCTAAACACTACCCTCCAGCTGTGCTAGCTCAGCATAGGCTGGTTGTTATGCACCTGACCCACAGCCATCAATTCTAAGCCCATTTATGCTGCACCCTCTAACACCAGAGTCCCGCAAGATATATCCCGACTGGAGTCTGCGTTGGAAGGAAGGGGGCGGGAGCAGGGGCAGCTACATGCCAAGTAAGAGAGGAAGGTGGCAGGGGGAAGTTATGCTCTAAGCCTAAGGGCCTGTACACTCCAGCCAGTTCACGATGAGCGAATATGCTCTGTGATGCCCGTGTCCTTAGTGCTCTGTCAGCAGTTCTTTGCACCTTGTTAAGCAGTACTGCTACACAATCCATATGCTCGTTATGCAAGGCTTGGGGGGGGGGTGCTCTTTTCGGGTCCCAGCAGAGCTACTATTAGATAACTCACAACCTATGGTTCTTGGTGACTTCACTTGTTGGGGTGCTGACGGTACATGTTTATGCACAGAGCATCTATTGGAATCCATGGGCGACCATGGCTTGGTCCCATAGTAGACCACCCCACTCGAATGGGAGGCCACACATTAGATCAGATGTTTACCCCAAGCTCACAAACTATGCGCATAAATACCTTCAAACTCCCTGGACAGACAGCTTCCCTCTTTCTTTCCTAGGGAAGTAGACAGCTTGTCCTCTAGATGTATACAGGACAGGTGTTCTATTCAGATGCAAGGCTAATCATTCACGGCCCTAGACACGGATCACTAAAGGCAAGGTAATGGCAGCCAGTACTCTCTACTTCAGTACTAGCTAACATTTACATTTCGGTTCCCCAGAAATCACAGACGTGATCTATGTAGCTTTACATACCATTGCCCCTTCACCCCAGAAATCACAGACGTGATCTGTGCAGCTTTACATACCATTGCCCCTTCAGATTTACATACCATTGCCCCTTCACCCCAGAAATCACTGACATGATCTGTGTAGCTTCACAGACCATTGCCCCTTCACCCCAGAAGTCACAGACGTGATCTATGTAGCTTTACATATCATTGCCTCTTCACCCCAGAAGTCACAGACGTGATCTATGTAGCTTTACCTACCATTGCCCCTTCACCCCAGAAATCACAGACGTGGTCTATGAAGCTTTACATACCATTGCCCCTTCACCCCAGAAGTCACACACGTGATCTATGTAGCTTTACCTACCATTGCCCCTTCTCCCCAGAAATCACAGACGTGATCTATGTAGCTTTACCTACCATTGCCCCTTCACCCCAGAAATCACAGACGTGATCTATGTAGCTTTACCTACCATTGCCCCTTCACCCCAGAAATCACAGACATCATCTATGTAGCTTTACCTACCATTGCCCCTTCACCGCAGAAATCACAGACGTGATCTATGTAGCTTCACAGACCATTGCCCCTTCACCCCAGAAGTCACAGACGTGATCTATGTAGCTTTACATATCATTGCCTCTTCACCCCAGAAATCACAGACGTGGTCTATGAAGCTTTACATACCATTGCCCCTTCACCCCAGAAGTCACAGACGTGATCTATGTAGCTTTACCTACCATTGCCCCTTCACCCCAGAAATCACAGACATCATCTATGTAGCTTTACCTACCATTGCCCCTTCACCGCAGAAATCACAGACGTGATCTATGTAGCTTCACAGACCATTGCCCCTTCACCCCAGAAGTCACAGACGTGATCTATGTAGCTTTACATATCATTGCCTCTTCACCCCAGAAGTCACAGACGTGATCTATGTAGCTTCACCTACCATTGCCCCTTCGAAACCTGATATGAAGCACCATTCTTTGTGCTGCCTTAAATGCTTTACCTCACATATTAATTCACAAAAGCATATCCCGAGAAATTTGGGGGAAAGAAATGGCGTGCAGATTACAATATTAACGCAAAGCTTCCATTCGGAAGACAAATACATGTTTATAAAAACACCATTCGTGAGTGAAACAGACCTGCTAATGTCAAACAATAAATTAGCAATGCAACTCACGTGACAAAAGAATTATTTTTGGCCCTGAATGACATTTCTGACACAACTGCATTGACCTCTAGGATAAGTTAATCGCAAACTTTGATGGGCAAGATTTTTGTCTTTTACATGGAAAATATTGATAACATGTGATCTTCTTAAGCACAGTCAAGAGATAACAGGCTATTGTCTACTAATAAAATGTCGAAGTATCCACATCCAGAGACTCATATCAATTTTTAAAAATCTTTTGAACCACTGACTCTTCTCAAAATTGATGATTTACTCCTCTCAGCCAAATGCTTTGGCTCCCCACTGTACATTTCCAGCCTAAAATCGCTTAAGACATCTATTTCAGTTTTAACATTGACATTATACACTTGTTTAATACCAGGCCAGGTACCGCCTTCATGCAAGACAGCTGTAGTCCATTCTGTATATTTAAAAGAAACATATTTAAATTCAGGGAATATGAGCAATTGCAGACCCATCTCTCAGATCCCCTTTCTTGCCAAGCAATGTGAAAGAGTTAGGAGGCAGCTAAACCTGTCATCAACAGCTTCTCCCTCTACCCCGTGTCAGTACCGCAAAGGCGAGAAACGTTACAAACTAAGACAGCCATTCTGCCCTCATCCCTCAATGTTACCGCAGGGATGGGAGACAAAGCGAGCTAAAGAGAACAGAGGCATTGAAAAGAAAGTTATCATAGCAAAGGCGCAGTCATTAAACACAAGAAAACATGCACTCCACATGAAGAACAAGCACATTAGGTCATATATGCATTTAGACATGAAGAATACTGATATAGCACACATAGATATAAAGGCCATTAACATGACCAATATATGAACTGAATGCAACATGAACGGCACATGAATATAGCTCGCTAACATGGAAGTAAGAGTGTAATTGGGCAGCCATCTTCCCGAAGATGGACGCCGCAGCATGTCCCAGAATGAGCACAGGCCTCAAGCCTTGTAAACTCAAAAGGCTGAATCCACAGAAACACATATTCGTACAGAGGTCAGACAGTAGCTGGCAACAAGTGCCAGGGTAAGAGGGAAATAAGGGAGGATTGAGATGGCGGAACAAAGGCAGGAGATAACGGTTTCCAAGATGTAAGCAGCATACTCCCAGATGAATTAAGGTTTCAGAAAGGCACAAACAGCCTTTGATAATCAAGTGCAGTAAAGCAGTGATCCAAAAGACTCCATGAAGAATAACTCAAGAGTATCCCCAGTGGCAAGAGAAAACACGACACACATTAATAATAGCTAAAACCTCAGTAAATAGAAGGTAATTCAATTTCACACACAGTCTCTTAGCACGTGACCCAGACATGGAGAACATTGGCTATTCATTAGAAGCGTACATAGATAGGGCACCTGCAATACTCGCTAAAATCATACTCAGGCACCAATCGCCACACAAGACCAAGTACAAAGGGATTGCCTGGTCTCCTAGCCTGAGAATGAGGGATGGTAATTATTTATTGGAAGAAGAGCAGTCCATGGGCCTCTCACCCCCTACTCTCTGTCTGGCATGTACCTTGATGGCCTGTCAAGCGCCCATGGTTGGTTAACAAAGCAGACCAATAGAAGTCCCTTGTGTCATGCCGCCCATGAAGTATCATGCCAACCAACCACTTGTCAAAGAGATCATGTATTACAAGCTTTATCAAAATAGGGGTGGTTACAGGTGGAGCCATCAGATACATGTAGTCAAATGAACTGTTTAACCCTTATGTAATCTATAGATGGCAAAACCCATAAACCTATCCCCATTCCCTATAGGTTTTGTAAACTAATATGTTGTGATGTCATTGATGATGAGTTTTCAGTACTTAAGCTATTTTCTTTGATTAACATGTAGAGAGCAGTGAGACTTGAATGCTTGATGCTGTCCCGGCTTTGTTTGGTTGTTTAATAAAAGCTGGGTTTTGCCATGCACTTTCTTTACTCTGTCATAGTGTCTTTTTCTGGACTGAGTTTGATTCCTCTGGGTCTTCTGAGTCTTAGTGTAAAAGAGCCAAAGTTTTGTAGAACAATCTATAAGCTTAAACCCAGTACAAATGGGTTTAAGACTGGGACGAGGCATGGAACTTATTACTACCAGGGTAATGGACCAATTTAGCTAAGAGGTGGATGTTGGTGGTATTGGAGCCCTGGTCCCGTAGGTCTATTCGCAGTGCTTGACATCGTCCATTAATGTATCCTCGTCAATAGACTTAAATCCACTGGATTTGGAGGTCGGGTGATCTGTCGGCTTGAATCACTCCTCTCCTGTAGATCAAAGATAGTTTCTTTAGACCATTTTACCTCTAATGATAAAACCATTGACTTGTGGCTTCCCCCGGGATGGACACTCTTGTTACTTCTATTTAATTTCTATACTGAGCCTCTGGCATCACGGACACCTTCAAGTGGCTTTAATTTATTAAACCATGCTGATGATCATGCTAACAATGTCCGGTGTCACCGAACTTTATAGAATGTTTGTCATCTATTCATTGGAGAGACGATAACTCTTTGAAAATAAACCCAAATAAAACTGAAGTCATAATGGTCACTGCTACAGTTGACCAATGGAACAATCCATTATGGGCTGCAGACTTTGGTCTTGTCCTACCCTCACAACGGTAGTTAGGAATGTCGGTATCTTGATGAACTCGCCGTTGACTCTTAGTCGCCAGGTCATGTTAGATGTAGAATAATTGTGTTTCATCTATACTGAAATGTGTTTGTCTCTTGCCTGCAGACTTCTAAGATACCAATCCAAAAAGATCTTGAAGCGCCTCATCAGGCATCTCCTTGATTGTTTCTATGTTCAAAAAAGCAAACATGGTTGAAAAAACCTTTGCAGTGCTGTCAGCAAAATACTGGAACTTCAAGCATGATGAGCGTGATCATCTCAGTGTTGTGCTCTATAGACATCTCTCACCTCGGTCTACTGACTGCATTTTTCTCTTCCCTGTATTAGCACCAAGATGGCAGTCAGGCTATGTTGCACCTTATAAAACACCCTAACCAAATACTCTTGGGGGGTGTATGTTTGTGTGATGGACAGAAGATATGCTCGAGCATTGCCCTGGGGTACGGTAGCCAGAATTAATAGAGAAGGGAGAGCCACATCCACCCTTATTGCTGCAGTCAAGTTCTGAGTTTCACACTCGGCCCCCAGTTAAGATTTTGAAGTGGGAGTATTTTACTCGCTTGTTTTAAGTCAGGACAGCTTGTTAGGAAGTACAAAAGTAAATCCCAATCCTAGTTGGGGTGTTTTTCTTTAGGGGAGTAAACATAGGTATATGTTATTGCATAAACAGATGTCTTTTGTTAATCCATAACTCTTTGCACCTAGTAATCCAGAAACATGAACACTCTCTTTTTTACCTAAACATTCTTCAGATCAGGTGGTAATATAGTATTAGAGTTCCTTCCCATAGCACCTGCCGGCTAGTCCACAGATCTCTATGCAACTGGGTGTGCAAAATAAGTTGGAAGGCTCCTGTTCCTGTTCATTGTTTACAATTTTTCAGGAGTATTTGTACTCCCTCTTTGCTTTTGTTGGAGGTAATTTGGGAGTAAACGTTGTAGGTGTGCTGCTTATCTATGGGGCTGGTTGCGGCTGCCAAGACCGTTTAAATCAGCAACATCAGGGATTGACTGTGTGAGATGGAGAATAGGAGGGGACAAGCAATAGAAAGGCAATGCTTGAAGGATTCAAGGATGGTTGCTTGGTGAGGAGAAACCAACTAGTCCCACTTATACTCAGAAATGTTCTCAGCTTCCCTGTAAATGCGTGTGATCCCATCCTAGAGTATAATATCTTCTTCCATGACACTGTGGATCCAGGGTAAAAGAAGCATATCTTCATGTGTTGGTGTTCTGGATCCAGGCTAATAGAAGCATATCTTCATGTGCCGGCGATCTGGATCCAGGCTGATAGAATACTATCTTCACGTGTTGCCGTTCTGGATTCAGACTAATAGAGGAACATCTTCATGTGTTGGTGTTCTGGATTTGGGCTAAGAGAGAATCGTCAGAATGTGTTGGTGTTCTGTGTCCAGGCTAAGAGAGGAATAACTTCATGCATTGGTGTTCTAGATACAGGCTAATAGAGGAATAACTTCATGTTTTGCATTCTAGATCCAGGCTAATAGAGGGAATCTTCATTTGTTGGCTCTCTGGATCCAGGCTGATAAAGGAATAACTTCACATGTTGCCAATCTGGATCAAGGCTAATAGAGAAGTAGCTCATGTGTTTACACTCTGCATCATTACTAATAGAGCGATATCTTAATACATTGCCATTATGGATCGAGACTAATAAGAGCAATAGTCTCTTGTGTTGGCATTCTGGATTTGGGCTAAGAGAGGAATGTTATAATGTGCTGGTGTTCTGGATCCAGGCTAATAGAGGAAATACTTCATGTATTGGCATTCTGGATCCATTCTGATAGAGGAGTATCTTCACATGTTGGCATTCTGGATCAAGGCTAATAGAGAAGTAGCTCATGTTTTGGCATTTTGATTCGGGCTCTTAGAGGAATATATTCATGCATTGGCCTTCTGATCCAGGCTAATAGGGGAATATCCTAATGTGTTAGCATTCTTGATCCAGTCTAATAGAGGAATATCTTCATTCATTGGCCTTCTGATCCAGGCTAGTAGGGGAATATCCTAATGTGTTAGCATTCTCGATTCAGCCTAATAGGGGAATGTATTCATATGTTGGCATTCTGGATCCAGGCTAACAGAGGAGAAGCTCCAGGATAATAAAGGGGTAGCTTCATGTGTTGGCATTGTGGATTCAGGCAAACAGAGAAATATCTTCAGGTGTTGGCACTCTGCATCCAGGCTAATAAAGGAGTAGCTCATGCTTTGCCGTTCTGGATTCAGGCTAATAGAGGAATATCTCCATGTGCTGGAGTTCTCGATCCAGACTAATAGAGGAATATCCTAAAGTGTTAACTTTCTCGATTCCGGCTAATACACGAATATCTTTATGCGTTGGCACTCTGCATCCAGGCTAATAAGGAGTAGCTCATGCTTTGGCGTTCTGGATTCAGGCTAATAGAGGAATATTTTCATGCATTGGCATTCTGGGTCCAGGCTAATACAGGAATATCCTAATGTGTTAGCCTTCTCGATTCAGGCTAATAGAGGAATATATTTATATGTTGGCATCTGGATCCAGGATAATAGAGGATTATCTTTATGTGTCGACACTCTGCATCCAGATTATTAGAGAACTATCTTCAACTGGGAGGAAAGCTCAGGGCCAATGCATTTGCTTTGGAAGCAAGACAATGCATAACAATTCAGGTTTCAATCCTGGTCTTATGTTTAGAAACTGGTCTCCGGTATTAAGCATGTTATAAACGAACAATTATAATTATACAAATTTGCTGGTATGCTGGGTCTAGGCTAATCGAGGAATATCCTCATGTGTTGGCACTCTGGATCTGGGCTAATGGAGGAATATCTTCATATGTCGGCCCTTTGGATCCAGGATGACAGAGGAATATCTAGGCATGTTGGCGATCTGGATCCAGGCTAATAGAGGAATATCTTCATGTGTTGGCCTCCTGGATCTAGGCTGATAGAAAAATATCTTTAGGTGTTGGATTTCTGGATTCAGGCTAATAGAGGAATATCTTCATGTGTTGGATGAGCTGGAACCAGGCTAATAGAAGATTATATTCATGTGCTGGTGTTCTCGATCCAGGATGATAGAGAAATATCTTCACATGTTGATGTCCCAGATCCATACTAATCGAGAAATATCTTCATGTGTTGGATTTCTAGATTCAGGCTCATAGAGGAATATCTTCATATGTTGGTGCTCTGGATCTGGGATAAGAGAAGAATGTCATAATGTGTTGATGTTCTGGATCCAGGCTAATAGAGAAACATCTTCATGCATTGGCACTCTGGTTTCAGGCTAATAGAGGAATATCTACATGTCTTGGCATTCTGGGTCCATGCTTATTGAGAAATATCTTCATGCATTGCTGTTCTGGATTCAGACTAATAGAGGAATATATTCAGGTGTTGGACGACCTGGAGCCAGGATAATAGAGGATTATCTTCCTGTGTTGGCATTCTAGATCCAGACTAATAGAGGAATATCTTCATATGTTGACGTTCTGGAGCAAGGCTAATAGAAAAATAACTTCATGCAGTGGTGTTCTGGATCCAGGCTAATGGAGGAATATCTTTATGCGTTGGTATTCTGGATCCAAGGTAATAAAGGGATATCTTTGTGTGTTGGCTCTCTGGAACCACGTGTAACGAATTGAGAGAATGGGTCCCTTCTCTGCAAGAGAGAGCCACCTCTGTGAAGCTAGGGAGGTGAACCCGATCTGCAGCAGCCTCCCTAGGAGTCAAGGCAATTGAGATCTCACTGGGAGAGTCCCCCCCCCTTGGAGACAAGGACTCCCGTTCCCTTGAAGAACTCCCTGATGCCCACAGAATAGCGGTGATACCACCGACAGAAGAAAACCACTCTTGACTCAAGATACAGAGCAACTTTGATTCGAAAGATGAGAATGAAGCACCCGTGAACAAGATGGCATGACCAGTGCGCTGTGGAGCTAAGAAGAAGCAGAAAGAGAGTCCAAGACTTTAACGATACTAATGACATTACCCTGGGAACAGAAGGTAATACAGGGAACAAGATTACCAGACAGTTAAGAGGGACTCATGACTCGAACTAAACTCATCTCAGTGCTAATGTGAAAAGTATTGTTAACAAGCTGAGGAATGAGAACCATGTTCATGAAAGGCAGAGCTACATGAAATACACAACGTGGGAGAGGAGTAGAGTTAAAAACTCATTGCCTTGCGAGAAGGGAAAAGTCAACCCAGCTCCCAAGGATGAGAAAGAGAATATAATAAAGACATTTGGAAACACACACCCCCAAGTCAAACCTCCTATATGAAACAGCACTCTAGGAAGAGAGTCAAGAATTTAACAAGAAAGAGAGAAGGAACGTATTCAAAAGTAAGGTTAGGGACATAAAAGGGAAAGGAAAACTGTCAGTCCCCTAGATAACAAGTGACAAATAGCATATGGTCTATTGAGTCGAATGAAAGAAAATTGAAAACCAAGTGACTAAACACAGCAAGCAGGAGAGGGGAGTCATTCTCTTGTCCTTAGTTACATTAGTGGTAAGGTCAGATCGGTTAGATTTGGACAGTGGACAGATTTGTTTTTGGATATTCACCCTGACTGACGAGCACCTTAGTTAGTAAAATAGGTAGGTAACACCCCATAGATATAGGCACGGTTTTGGAATAAAGATCATCCTTAAAATGTCTTCACATCCTCCATGACCTTCTTCTGATCCGCCACACAGGATCATTTGAGGAATATCTTTCTGTATTGGCATTCTTGATCCAGGCTGATGGAGGAATACCTGCATGTGTTTGCTCTGAATCCAGGCTAATAGAAGACTGCATGTTATACTGGCGTTCAACTATTTCTAAGCACTTCGACATTTAGAAATTGGAAGTACAGGGCGTGTGAGTGATTTGCCCAAGATTGTGCAAGTTTAACCCGATGGTAAAGCGAAGATTAGAACTAGAGTCTTCTGTGTCCAAACTTGACAACAAATCCACTAGACCTCACTCTTCTCCCTTCCCTATAATCTCCTGCCTCTCCTACTCCATTTCGTCTCCTCCTCTGTGTCTGTGGTTTAGTGGGTGGTGAAGAGTGACAGTGGGTATGGGCCTGTAAGGAGACTGTTGCTAGGAAAAGTGTTTTCTAGAAGGAAATGCTGGCAAGATACTAGCTGCAGGACAATTGATGACACATCTCGCTCCCCTTGCCACTCATCTATATGCCTGTCTGCCATCCAGGAGTGGTGTGCCGCCAATGATCTCTGCCTTAATGCCAGTAAGACTGAGATTCTCCTCATCAGAACACCTGCTCTCTCCTTTCCTTTCACTCTCTGGCCAGCCTCCCTTTGCCCTCTTCCTTCTCCCACCTGTGAGGCTAAAACCCTCAGGGTCATCTTCGACTCCACACTCTCCTTCTCTCCTCACATCTGACGTCTCTAAGAAGTCACACTACAAGCTGCACCTCCTCAGAGGTATTCTTCCTTTTCTCTACTTCCCCCAGAAGCTCACTGTCTCCAGAGCTTGGTTCTCTCTAGGCTGGACTATTGCAACAGCCTCTTTCTAAATCTGCCTGCTTGTACTCTCCGCCCTCTGCAACTCATCCAGAACAGGACTGCGAGACGTATCCTTGACCTCAAGCCCAAGGATCGTATCTCTCCAGGACTGAAATCTCTGCACTGGCTCCCAGTGGCTGCAAGGATTAAGTTCAAAACCCTCTGCATTGTCCACAAGGCCATCTGGGGTCTGGGGCCTCAATACCTTCAGCTCTCTCTTCCTAAACATCTTCCTTCTCGAGCTCTTTGCTCATCCGCCTCCAACTCCCTCAGGGTCAGTCGCTTCTCCAAGCAACGAGTTGGTGGTAGATCTCTTTCCTCAGCCGGGGCCTCCCTCTGGAACAGCCTCCCTGAAACTTGAGGAGAACCATCTTTGGTTCCGGAAGCACCTCAACACCTTTCTCTTTGCTTCTGCTTTTTCTTCTCCTCTCCCCTGCTCACTTCCTGGCTGAAACTGAAACTGCACTGGTTACCTTGCAGCCCTCTGATCTCGGGCCCAGGTCCCCTCCCCCGTCAGTCGCACACCTGCACTGCCTTCCTGGCAACCCCCGCACTTAGGGACTGTTTTCTGTATCGCTACAGTTCCACTACCAGCACTTGACACCTGGTGTATGCACTTACCAAGTACTTCACTTATTGTTTATTATCCTTTACCCAATATGCTGCACTTCCCCCCTCCCCCTTCCCATGCACTTGCGCGATCTGAATGATACCTGGCCTAGTAGGATCGCTGCCTGTCTTCCCTCTGTTCCCCCTCCCTTGCCTCGTCGGGTCTTCAAACATTTGTGTATAGGCACATTATAAATGCCATATCATATCATATCATCATGCGTTGGCATGCAGGATGATAGCAGGATATCATCATGTGTTCGACTCTGGATCCAGGCTAATAGGAGACTGTCATCATGCGTTGTCACTCTGCATCCAAACCAATGGAGGAATATCTTCATGCATTGACATTCTGGATCCAGGCTTACAGAGGAAGATCTGCACCTGTTTGCATTTGGGATACAGGATAATAGAGGAATGTCATCATGCGTTCGCACACTGCATCCAATATAATAAAGGAGAATCTTCACGTGTTGGCATTCGGGATCCAGGATAATAGAGGAATATCAGCATGTGTTGGCGGTCTGGATCCAGGATAATAGAGGAATCTCTGCATGTGTTGGCGGTCTGGATCCAGGATAATAGAGGAATATCAGCATGTGTCGGCGGTCTGGATCCAGGATAATAGAGGAATCTCTGCATGTGTTGGCTTTCTGGATCCAGGCTAATAGGAGACTGTCATCATGCGTTGTCACTCTGCATCCAAACTAATGGAGGAATATCTTGATGCATTGACATTCTGGATCCAGGCTTACAGAGGAAGATCTGCACCTGTTTGCATTTGGGATACAGGATAATAGAGGAATGTCATCATGCGTTCGCACATTGCATCCAATATAATAAAGGAGAATCTTCACGTGTCGGCGGTCTGGATCCAGGATAATAGAGGAATCTCTGCATGTGTTGGCTTTCTGGATCCAGGATAATTGAGGAATATCTGCATGTGCTTTTACTGATCTTATAATATGAGTACATTGCCAAACGTATCCAGAACACATGTATACATTATGCAGATTACACTCCGATGCAGGCAGGCCATCATTGGCGGCACTGCATCACTGCATGGAGGCAGTTAGATAGTTTGTTGATAAATGCTTCCTTGTATGCGTGGGTCTTACCTTTGGTGGGAGAGACACCTTTCTCTAACTGTTGTTGAGTACTGTCCTCTGCTGCCTCCTTTCCCACCATATTGTGTATTGTATAAAGCGCCCTGGTGGAGCTCAGAGGAAAGGCTTTCTAGAAGTCCCTCTAAACCTCCTGCAGGTTATACTGGCGCCGTATGCACACATAGGTCAGTAATCGCTGTGTACCGGTCTTTGGAGGCATTCTAAGTGACATTTTCAACATGTGTTCTCTGAAAAGCAATCTGTTTCAAATCATGTGTTCGAAAGCATTTGCTCAAACTTGCGTTTCTTTCGATGAAAATCACCTCATTAAGAGTTTGGTTGTAATTTGACGTTAAATCTGCTGAGTTACTGCTCAAATGATTTGCCGTTAGCGTCACTCGGTCTCTAAGGCTTACCATGGGATTACAAGTGGTGGTTATGGTGGTAGAAAGCCCAAATTCTGGAGTCCTTGGGACTCCATGGGGATTTTGATGGAATTGCTGTGAGCGGTAATTCCACTGTGGTAATTATGCCAATTTTTGGAGGTAAAGTGTAGGATTTACCTCCAGATTGTTGCTGAAAAAGAAGCCACTGCTTTACCTCCAAACTTGGAATTTGGCGGTGAGGTAAAAATGGTGGTAACTTTTGCAAAGACATGTTAAACACAGTTCCCACTTGTTTTGGGTTACATTTTCAGTTTGAGTACTAGTTCATTTTAGTTGTGTTTAATTAACACCCTAAGGAGGTTTGTGCTACAATTGCCTTGCAGCAAATGGGAGCCGCATTCCTCCTGTTGCCTCTGTTACCTTGCTCCTGTTCAAAGGCCCTTCTGCCCTACGTTCCTGACCACCGACTTACGTCCGCGTTCTCCTGACGCTCCGCTCACACCTCTCTGCTTGTACCTTTTTGGTGGGGTTTACTCTCCTCCCTCACCCTTGCCAGCCCCTGGCCTGCTGCAGTTGTGTGCTAAAAGTAATAATGCCCTTGGTGGTGGGCTGTGCCGGTACTGGTTGGCGACGGCTCGCTGTTCTCAGTAATGCCCTTACTTCTCTCTGGCCATTACTTCAAGGGGAGGGCCGTTATATGATGGTACAGCCTGCCTCCAACGCCATTATCGCCATATTATATGAGCATATGGATTCCATTATAAGCCTCTACTGAGCAATTCACAATGCTCAGAATGTAGAATGCAGTGTATAATTAAGCAATAAGCCCTGAGCTGGTGGGGCATTACTGCTTCAGGTACTGCCCCGGGGGCCCATAGTTACAGGCCCAAGGGAAGCGAGTGCCTTAATGCAGGCTGTGGGGCATTACCTGAAGCAGTAATGCCCCCTCCATCCATCTAGAAAGGGGCTTATTGCTATTAGTACCCCGGCTCGTTGGACTAATAGAATCTTTTCAGAAGTTGTGAAAAACAGTCGGCCATTTTCTGTGTTTACTTTTTTTTTTAAGTACTTTTTAATGCCTGCCATAGAACGGGAAGAAGGGACTACATAGTTCCTTCTCTCTTTCCATGGCATCCATTCAAAAAATAGAAGAAAACAAGTTTTTAGAATAGATGGCCGCCATGGAATTGGGATAAGGATAAGGGACCACACGCAGTCCCTTCTCCCTATGGCTGCCAGAGCCGAACATGGAGGGACGCGGAAGAAGTGCAGGTAAGGCTTTGTCGGGCTGGTAACTACTCAGCGAGGACCATTGAGATCGCATGTTACAATCCCATTGTCCCTCGCCATTGTCCCTCGCCGGGTACTAATCTCTGATACAAAACATTTGGGCCTGAGCAGCAGCCGAGCGCATTCTCTTTACTCAAGATGCCAATAGGCTTATTGACCAACATATAGTCCTCAGCTTCACCTCAGGCAACAGTCTAGTGGGGGGTCATTAGCCTGCCATCAGGACCCCCGTAAATATAATTTCAAATAACGACCAATATTACTTTAAATTGTGCTTTTGGATTTCACATTATTTTTAAGGAATCATGAATGTCTGTCTTCTAATATTCTGCCAAATTCTTCTCACGGGAAGCATAGCAGCCTATTTCAGAACCTTTGACCCACCACCAGTGAATAAAGGCCCTGCAGCAGAAGGAATAGTTCATTTCTTACTTAAGGGGGTGGGTAGCACTGGGTGGGTCCAGGGACGGAGAGGGCTAGCCACAGGCGTAAGGGATTATGATGGCAAGCATTAAAGCAGCATGCATGCCATAGTGTTGCAATTAGTCTAGTGCTTCAAGCAACTCTCAGACACTATAAGTATACAGAAATGCAAAAAGCAGTACCTTAATTCAAGAAGTAGAAATACACCAAGCGGTGTGTGCAGGTATCAGTATTATTGGCTTCAAAACATTTGATCACATTTATTTGACCGTTTATCAATCAAATTTAAATATATATATGGGGTAGGTAATAAAAATAACTCGCTTTTATACAGCGCTACAAACCAGCCGGCATCTAAGCGCTGCAATAACAGTTTTATTACTATCCCAGTGCGTGGTACTCAATTTATCGACCTCAGAAGGACGAAAGGCTGATTTGGCCCTGCCGGGATTCGAACCTGCGTCAGCAGGCTACGCACGGATGTCAGAGAGAGCGCTCAACTCACTGTGCTATCTGACTGGGTATGAGTATCGATTGGATTGAGGGGAAGTGGGGGGCTTGTAGGGGTCTTCCCCCTGCATTTTAGACCGGAAAAAATGGTCAAATAAATACGATCAAATGTGATTAGGTCAAATGTTTTAGGTCAAATAGACCCAAACCGTGTGTTCATCCTCTTATAACGGACTGGGCTGTGAGCCCGCCTTCCCGGGAGAACTAGCAATCACTAAGGAATAATGGACATGCGTAGAGGTGAGAGCAGAACGACTGCCCCAGGCCTCTCTAGTCCGCCCATTCTCTTATTTGGCACAGCACCCAAAGGGCACCCTTAGTCGCAGACTTTTCCCTGGCTGTTGCAGCTCTTATTGCCTTGTGTGAGTGTTTGTCTCTCTGGGGTATCGCTGCTCATATTTACGGTACATTTGCCAACACAAATGCCACGTGCATAACCAAACTGTGAGCTAAGCTTCACCAACGAAAATTATATTTAAAAAAGCCAACTGGTTGGGTTATGTTTCACGTGAGAGCCGAAAAAAACATCTTATGGTTCGATTACATTTCGTTCGTGGGACAACACAAAAAATAAAAGAGCACCTGTGGGAATGATCACACAGAGAGACATCACGAGATCATGAGCAGTGTGTGGTGGTGGGTGACATATGGTTGTCTTGGAAACCATCATTGCAAATATATATATATATGTATGAAAAGTGGATGGTGGTGCCAGGGTGGAGGGAGAAGAAAAGGGTGGCCTTTAGTAAGCTCTTACCTTGTGATGCAACATGCTTCAAAGTCGCCTTTAGTCGCCACTTCTCTCTGCTCCCCAGTCACCATAACAGGAAGCGCTTAGGCTCCCTGTCCTTCCAGCCAAATGACGGGGGTGTCAGACGACAGTGCTCTTGCTTGAGCTGTCCCTTCCAGGGGGGTCCTCTCAGGTCCATGCTGAGGATCCAGGAAGACCTCCTGGTGAGAGAATCAGGCCCCCTCCTGGGTCAACCTTCAGCTTGTTATTTTCTGGGTTGAGGCGCCAGGATGCAGGTGCTTCTTAAGGGATCGGCATATTTCTAGACAGCAAATGCTTCCAGGGGTCTGTTGCTTCTGCTGGGCAGGTTCATGATTAAGCTTCAGATGCTTCTACTTGCCTGCGGTTGTCCTGCAGGTCTCAGGTGTATCCCTAAAACACAGGGGCTTCTCCAGGGCTCGGGTGCATCTCCAAACCACAGGTGCTGCTCTAAGTCTCAGTTCCAGCTCCTGGGCTCGGTGCACCAGCAGACCACAGGGCTTCTTCAGGCTTCCGGGGTCTTCTGAGCTCAGATTCTTCTGCTGCAAAAGTGCTTGTTAAGGTCAGAGATGTTTCTCCAGCCCGTATGTTCTCCAACGTGCCCCTGGTTAATCAACAGTCTCGTGTTCCTCTCTAGTTCTCAGGTGCTTCTCTAGTTCTCATGTGCTTCTCCATACCCCAGGTGTGTCTTCTTGGCTCTGGTTCTTCTGCTGGGCGGTGCTTGTTCAAGCATGAGATTTTTTTCAGGATCCGATGATCTCCTCAAGGTCCGAGGAGCAAAACCAAGCATCCATTCTTCTCCAGGTTCTTGCTGCTTCTCCATGATACAGATGCTTCCCAGGTTTTAAGTGGATCTCCAGCCCCACATGCTTTTCCAGGTCTTAGGTGCTTCTCCAGGCCTCAGGGTTATGTCTGGGCCCAGCTGCATCTCCATGTCTCATGCATTTCTTCAAGCCTGAGGTGCTTCAGCTCCAGACAGCAGGTGGTGTTCTAGACTTCAGATACTCTTACAGACTTTGGATGTTTCTCCATGCCTCATGTGTTTCTCAAGGGCTTGGGAGCTTCTCCAGGGGTGAGTGCATTGCCTGACTGCATGTCCATCTCCAGGCTTCCAGTGTTTCTCAAGGGCTCAGGTGCTTCTCCAGGGGTTGAGTGCATTGCCTGACTGCATGTACTTCTCCAGGCCTCAGGTGTTTCTCAAGAGTGTTGGTGCTTCTCCAGGGGTTGAGTGCATTGCCTGACTGCATGTACTTCTCCAGGCATCAGGTGTTTCTCAAGGGCTCAGGTGCTTCTCCAGGGGTTGAGTGCATCGCCTGACTGCATGTGCTTCTCCAGGCCTCTGGTGTTTCTCAGGGGCTCAGGTGCTTCTCCAGGGATTGAGTGCATTGCCTGAATGCATGTGCATCTCCAAACCTCAGATGTTTCCTAAGGGCTCAGGTGCTTCTGCAGGGTTTGAGTGCATCGCCTGACTGTATATGCGTCTCCACGGCCTCAGGTGTTTCTCAAGGGCTCAGGTGCTTCTCCTGGGATTGAGTACATCTCCTGACTGCATGAGCATCTCCAGGCCTCAGGTGTTTCTCAAGGGCTCAGGTGCTTCCCCAAGGGTTGAGTGCATCACCTGACTGCATGTGCTTCTCCAGGCCTCAGGTGTTTCTCAAGGGCTCGGGTGCTTCTCCAAGGGTTGAGTGCATCTCCTCACTACATGTGCTTCTCCAGGCCTCAGCTGTTTCGCATGGGCATGGGTGCTTCTCCAGGGGTTGAATGCATCGCCTGACTGCATGTGCTTCTCCAGGCCTCAGGTGTTTCTCAAGGGCTCAGGTGCTTCTCCAAGGGTTGAGTACATCACCTGACTGCATGTACTTCTCCAGGCCTCATGTGTTTCTGAAGGGCTCAGTTGCTTCTCCAGGGATTGAGTGCATTGCCTAACTGCATGCACATCTCCAGACCTCAGGTGTTTCTCAAGGACTCAAGTGCTTCTGCAGGGTTTGAGTGCGTCGCCTGACTGTGTATGCATCTCCACGGCCTGAGGTGTTTCTCAAGGGCTCAGGTGCTTCTCCTGGGACTGGGTGCATCCCCTGACTGCATGTGCATCTCCAGGCCTGAGGTGTTTCTCAAGGGCTCGGGTGCTTCTCCAAGGATTGAGTGCATCTCCTCACTACATGTGCTTCTTCAGGCCTCAGGTGTTTCTCATGGGCATGGGTGCTTCTCCAGGGGTTGAATGCATCGCCTGACTGCATGTGCTTCTCCAGGCCTCAGGTGTTTCTCAAGGGCTCAGGTGCTTCTCCAAGGGTTGAGTACATCACCTGACTGCATGCACATCTCCAGACCTCAGGTGTTTCTCAAGGGCTCAAGTGCTTCTGCAGGGTTTGAGTGCGTCACCTGACTGTGTATGTATCTCCACGGCCTCAGGTGTTTCTCAAGGGCTCGGGTGTTTCTGCAGGGTTTGAGTGCATCGCCTGACTGTGTATGCATCTCCAAACCTCAGATGTTTCCTAAGGGCTCAGGTGCTTCTGCAGGGTTTGAGTGCATCGCCTGACTGTATATGCGTCTCCACGGCCTCAGGTGTTTCTCAAGGGCTCAGGTGCTTCTCCTGGGATTGAGTACATCTCCTGACTGCATGAGCATCTGCAGGCCTCAGGTGTTTCTCAAGGGCTCAGGTGCTTCCCCAAGAGTTGAGTGCATCACCTGACTGCATGTGCTTCTCCAGGCCTCAGGTGTTTCTCAAGGGCTCGGGTGCTTCTCCAAGGGTTGAGTGCATCTCCTCACTACATGTGCTTCTCCAGGCCTCAGCTGTTTCGCATGGGCATGGGTGCTTCTCCAGGGGTTGAATGCATCGCCTGAATGCATGTGCATCTCCAAACCTCAGATGTTTCCTAAGGGCTCAGGTGCTTCTGCAGGGTTTGAGTGCATCGCCTGACTGTATATGCGTCTCCGCGGCCTCAGGTGTTTCTCAAGGGCTCAGGTGCTTCTCCTGGGATTGAGTACATCTCCTGACTGCATGAGCATCTCCAGGCCTCAGGTGTTTCTCAAGGGCTCAGGTGCTTCCCCAAGGGTTGAGTGCATCACCTGACTGCATGTGCTTCTCCAGGCCTCAGGTGTTTCTCAAGGGCTCGGGTGCTTCTCCAAGGGTTGAGTGCATCTCCTCACTACATGTGCTTCTCCAGGCCTCAGCTGTTTCGCATGGGCATGGGTGCTTCTCCAGGGGTTGAATGCATCGCCAGACTGCATGTGCTTCTCCAGGCCTCAGGTGTTTCTCAAGGGCTCAGGTGCTTCTCCAAGGGTTGAGTACATCACCTGACTGCATGTACTTCTCCAGGCCTCATGTGTTTCTGAAGGGCTCAGTTGCTTCTCCAGGGATTGAGTGCATTGCCTAACTGCATGCACATCTCCAGACCTCAGGTGTTTCTCAAGGGCTTAAGTGCTTCTGCAGGGTTTGAGTGCGTCGCCTGACTGTGTATGCATCTCCACGGCCTCAGGTGTTTCTCAAGGGCTCAGGTGCTTCTCCTGGGACTGGGTGCATCCCCTGACTGCATGTGCATCTCCAGGCCTCATGTGTTTCTGAAGGGCTCAGGTGCTTCTCCAGGGATTGAGTGCATTGCCTAACTGCATGCACATCTCCAGACCTCAGGTGTTTCTCAAGGGCTCAAGTGCTTCTGCAGGGTTTGAGTGCATCGCCTGACTGTGTATGCATCTCCACGGTCTCAGGTGTTTCTCAGGGGCTCAGGTGCTTCTCCTGGGATTGAGTGCATCTCCTGACTGCATGTGCATCTCCAGGCCTCAGGTGTTTCTCAAGGGCTCGGGTGCTTCTCCAAGGGTTGAGTGCATCTCCTGACTACATGTGCTTCTCCAGGCCTCAGGTGTTTCTCATGGGCATGGGTGCTTCTCCAGGGGTTGAATGCATCGCCTGACTGCATGTGCTTCTCCAGGCCTCAGGTGTTTCTCAAGGGTGTGGGTGCTTCTCCATGGATTGAGTGCATCGCCTGACTGCATGTGCATCTCCAGGCCTCAGGTGTTTCTCAAGGGCTCAGGTGCTTCTCCAGGGATTGAGCGCATTGCCTGACTGCATGTGCTTCTCCAGGCCTCAGGTGTTTCTCAAGGGCTCGGGTGTTTCTGCAGGGTTTGAGTGCATCGCCTGACTGTGTATGCATCTCCAGGCCTCAGGTGTTTCTCAAGGGCTCAGGTGCTTCTCCTGGGATTGAGTGCATCTCCTATTGCATGTGCATCTCCAGGCCTCAGGTGTTTCTCAAGGGTGTGGGTGCTTCTCCATGGATTGAGTGCATCGCCTGACTGCATGTGCATCTCCAGGCCTCAGGTGTTTCTCAAGGGCTCAGGTGCTTCTCCAGGGATTGAGCGCATTGCCTGACTGCATGTGCTTCTCCAGGCCTCAGGTGTTTCTCAAGGGCTCGGGTGTTTCTGCAGGGTTTGAGTGCATCGCCTGACTGTGTATGCATCTCCAGGCCTCAGGTGTTTCTCAAGGGCTCAGGTGCTTCTCCTGGGATTGAGTGCATCTCCTGACTGCATGTGCTTCTCCAGGCCTCAGGTGTTTCTCAAGGGCTCAGGTGCTTCTCCAGGGATTGAGTGCATTGCATGACTGCATGTGCTTCTCCAGGCCTCAGGCGTTTCTCAAGGGTGTGGGTGCTTCTCCAGGAGTTGAGTGCATCTCCTGACTGCATGTGCATCTCCAGGCCTCAGGTGTTTCTCAAGGGCTCAGGTGCTTCTTGGTATCAGATGATGAGGCATGTGAATGTGTGCATGGCTTGGTTCATATTCAGATGCAGGGGCATCTCCAGGTTTCAGTGCATCTGTAAGCCCCAGGTGGATGTCAGACCTCCAGTGCAAATCCAGGTCTTGGGTGATGCGTCAGTCCTCAGATGTTTCTCAAAGACTTAGGTGCTTCTCCATGGCTTGGGTGCAACTCCAGACCACAGGCGCTTTGCTAAGTCTCAGGTGCTTTTCTAATGCTCGGGTGTAGCTCCAGACCTTCTGTGCTTCTCTAAGTGTTGGGCAATTCTTCTGAGTTTGGGTGCATGTACACACTGCAGGTGCTTCTGCAGAACTCAGTGTATCTTCAAGGCTCGGATGCTTCCGCTGGGCTGCGGCTTGTTCAGTTTGAGATGTTTCTCAAAGCCCCTTGCTATCCTTTGGATTGTAGGTGCATCACCAGGCATCGGTTTTTCTCCAGGCGCATCTCCATGATGCAGGCGGTGTTCACTTTTTAAGTGGATCTCCAGGCCTCACATGATTCTCCAAGTCTCAATTACTTATGTGGGGCCCATGTTCTTATCTGGGCCCAAGAGGTCCTCCAGGACTCAGGTACTTCTTCAGGCCTCTGGCGCTCCATCAGGGGTTGACTGAAGCTCCAGACATCAGGTGTTGCTATAGGCTTCAGGTACTTCTCCTGGTCTGGGGTGTGTCTCTAGGGCTGCAGTTATCTCAGTGTGGCAGATGTTTCTCCAGGGGTCGAGTGGAAATATAGACCAAAGGTGCTTTCCCAACCCTCCATGTCTTCTACAGGCCTGAAATGCTTCTCCACGTCTCTGTGGCTCCTACAGGTATCAGCCGACATGTGTATCATCAAGCCAGAGAAAGCTCACCAACCCTCATGTGCTGCTGCAGGTCTCAGGGGGTTCCCAAGACAAGAGCGTGTGGGCATCTCCGGGGCTTAGATGCATCTCCACACTGCATGCACTTCTCGTGGCCTCCAGGGCTTCTTCAAGCCTTGAATGCTTCCTCGGGCCGCAGTGCTTTTCAAGGGCTCGGGTGCTTCTGTGTGGTGAGAAGGCATCTCGGTACATGTGCATCTCCAGTCCCTAAGTGCTTCTCTAGATATGAAGTGCATCTTGGCAGTGGACACTTAGACATCATCTGTGCTTGCACGTCTCAGACCCTTGTTCCAGTGCATCTGCTGTGCCCAGGTGCATCTCCGGCAACCACTGCTGCATCTCTAGGCTGTGGGTTCGTCTGGAGACCTCACATGTGTCCCAAGGGTTTAGTTGCTTCTACTGGGCGTGTACATATGCGTCACCAGGCCTTTGGTGCGTCTCAGCATCTCAGGTGCATCTTGGCATCAGATGCTTAGGCATCATATGGCTTAGCGTGCTTCAGGTGCTTATTCAGGTACAGATGTTTGTTTGGTCCCCAGCGCATCATCAGGCCCATATGAATCTGAGGCCTCCACTACATCTCCAGCCCTCTAGTGCTTCTTCTCGAGTCGGGTGCATCTTCATCGTTTAAGTGCACCTCAAGGCCTTCTGACATTCTCAGGCCTTGTGAGCCTCTCCAGGCCTCTAGTGCATCTCTAGGTCTCCAGTGCTTGACCAGGAATTGAGAGAATCTCCAGGCCTTTGGTGTTCCTTTGGAACGCCAGGGACTCAACTGCATCTCCAGACCTCCTGAACTTCTTCAGGCCTTGGGTGCATGTTCAGACCTTGGGTACATTGCCAGATAGCAGGTGCATCTCCAGACCTCCTGAACTTCTTCAGACCTTGGGTGCATGTTCAGACCTTGGGTACATTGCCAGATACCAGGTGCATCTCCAGACCTCCTGAACTTCTTCAGGCCTTGGGTGCATGTTCAGGCCGTGGGTACATTGCCAGATAGCAGGTGCATCTCCAGACCTCCTGAACTTCTTCAGGCCTTGGGTGCATGTTCAGACCTTGGGTACATTGCCAGATAGCAGGTGCATCTCCAGACCTCCTGAACTTCTTCAGGCCTTGGGTGCATGTTCAGACCTTGGGTACATTGCCAGATAGCAGGTGCATCTCCAGACCCCCTGAACTTCTCCAGGCCTTGGGTGCATGTTCAGGTCTTGGGTACATTGCCAGATAGAAGGTGCTTCTCCGGGTCTCCTGAACTTCTTCAGGCCTTGGGTGCATGTTCAGATCTTGGGTACATTGCCAGATAAAAGGTGCTTCTCCGGGCCTCTAGTGCATCTCCAGGCCTTGGGTGCATGCTCAGACCTCGGGTACATTGCCAGATAGCAGGTGCATCTCCAGACCTCCTGAGCTTCTTCAGGCCTTGGGTGCATGTTCAGACTTTGGGTACATTGCCAGATAGCAGGTGCATCTCCAGACCTCCTGAGCTTCTTCAGGCCTTGGGTGCATGTTCAGGCCTTGGGTACATTGCCAGATAGCAGACCTTGGGTACATTGCCAGATAGCAGGTGCATCTCCAGACCTCCTGAACTTCTTCAGGCCTTGGGTGCATGTTCAGGTCTTGGGTACATTGCCAGATAGCAGACCTTGGGTACATTGCCAGATAGCAGGTGCATCTCCAGACCTCCTGAACTTCTTCAGGCCTTGGGTGCATGTTCAGGTCTTGGATACATTGCCAGATAGCAGGTGCTTCTCCGGCACTCCGGTGCATCTCCAGGCCTTGGGTGCATGTTCAGGCCTTGGGTACATTGCCAGACAGCAGGTGCATCTCAAGACCTCCTGAGCTTCTTCAGGCCTTGGGTGCATGTTCAGGCCTTGGGTACATTGCCAGATAGCAGGTGCTTCACCGGGCCTCTGGTGCATCTCCAGGCCTCCATTACTTCTCAGGATACTGATGCGTCTACGAGCATCAGATAGACATTCAGGCTTCTGATGCATTTCAGCACCTTCAGTGCATCCGGTGCATCTCTAGCTCTCTGGTGTTTCGGCCTCCAGTGCATCGTCAAACCTCCCATCCTTCTCCGGCCTCTGGTGTATGCCATGACCTCTGGTGCATTTCCAGGCCACCGGTGCTTCTCCAGTCCACCGGTGCATACTGAGGGACCTGGCTGCATCTCCAGCCCTCTCGTGATTCTCAGGCCTCTGACTCATCTACAGTCCTTAGATACATCTTCAAGCCTCTGGTGCATCCCCAGGACTCTGGTGCATTTCACTGCCTCCTAAACGTGTTCTGATATCTGGGGCATTTCTAGGCCTCTGGTGTTTCGACCTCTTGTGCACTGTCAGGCCTCCAGACCTTCTCCAGGCATCTGGTGCAATTACTGGGAACCAGTGCTTCTGCAGGCCTCCAGTGCATACCAAAGGCCCCGGATGTTTCTCCAGGCCTCTCAGGCCTCTGATGAGTCAAGAAGCATCAGATACCCCTTGAGGCCTCTGGTGCACCCCCAGGACTTTGATGCATTTCACCGCCTTCTGAATTTTCTTTTAGATATCTGGAGTGTTTCTAAGCCTCTGGTGCTTTGACCTCGTGTGCACTGTCAGGCCTCTAATCCTTCTCTAAGCAGCTGGTGCAATTACTGGGAACCAGTGCTTCTGCAGGCCTCCCGTGCATACCAAGGGGCCTGGGTGTTTCTCCAGGCTCTAGTGCTACTCAGGCCTCTAATACACCTTGGGACCTCTGGCGCATCCCCTGGACTCTGGTATATTTCAGCGCCTTCAGTGCTTCAATCAATCAATCAATCAATCAATTAGTTTCTTCTATAGCGCACTGTCACCAAAGGCATCATGGCACTTTCGAGAGATACCAACGAGACTGAACTGGTGAATCACATAAAAAAAAATGTTTTGAGGTTTTGTTTAAAAAGTGTGAAATCCGTGGTACTTCGCAACTGGAAAGGCAGTGAGTTCCAGAGCCTAGGCCGTGCAATAGAGAAGGCCCTGCCCGCCATTCGCTCCTTTCGATATTCAGGAGCGTGCAGGAATGCTGTGTCAGTAGATCTAAGAAGCTGACCCTGAATATAGCTCTGGAGCATCTCCCGAATGCCCAGACAGCCTTTGCCACTCAGTGCAAGGTGGATCACACAAGATACTTTGAATTTAACCCTTGCAGTGATTAACCAGTGGAGAGATTGACGTGCCCTAGTGACATTCGAGCCAAACGGAACATGCTTCACCAGTCGGACAGCTGCCTTCGATGCTGAATCAGATAAAATGGCTGTGCCAGATAAATTGCATTGCAATAGTCAATGTTCCTATTTAGGCAGGCTCCAACTATTTGGGAATGACATTTCTCAGGGATAAAAGGGATAGCCTTCTTCTGCTACTTGAGTTTAAGAAAACCCAACCCACACACTGAGTTTATCTGGGTCTCCATAGATAATGACACAGGTATTTTAATACCTAGATTCCGGACCACTTTGACCGGTTCTGGCAGAGGTCCAAGTGAGATTGACCAGAAGTCCGAGGTCAATAGATCCCTGCCTTAGATGGGTCAGTGATCAGTACCTCCGTCTTCCCACCGTTTAACTTAATCCAATTGGCTTCCATCCAGCCCCACATTGCGTCCAAGCAGTTTTTTAAATGCCAGGCATTGGGTGTTTCTCTAGGACCTTGGAGCACCTCCCAGCCACCAACGCTTTTACAGGTCTTCAGTGCTCTGGGAGCATCTCCCCAGCTCCAGTGCTACTGCTGCTCTGGAGGTTGTGGAGTCATCTTGTGAGTCTCCAGGACTCCAGTGCACCCCAGGGCTGTGTGTGTATCTCTTTAGCTGGAGCGCCACTACAGGCCCCTGTTGCTTGCGTTGTGCAGGCTGAGTTCTGGTGTGTCTCGGAGAACCCTGGCTGCTCTGACAGTTTACAGAGACGTCAGGTGACTTCTCCTAGCTTCTGCATTCCTCAGAGCCCGGCGTTGCTCAATCTATCACTCCAGGATTTGGGAGGCTCGTGCAGAGCACCGCGCGGGGCTGAACGGCGGCCATGTTGTTTTAGCGGAGACTGCCTTGGCTCAGAGCTTCTCAGCCAGAGCCTGACTGGCGTTAGGCCGTCATGCAGAACTCAAACCAGATGCGGCGTGACAGCAGGCAGTGGCAGGGGGCAGGGGGCAGGCGGGCGAGCTGCCCTGGAAAACTATCCGCGCTCAGATTTGTCACTGACCGTCCTCTTATCTGGGAGAAGGGCAGAAGGCGATCAAAAACACATTTTTGTGTGAAAGGTGTGACCTTAGCCGGATCAGCAGGAATTTCTGAAGCTGCACAGCTGTGCCAAGGGCAGCATGCAGGGGCGGGGATGGATGGTCGATGAGCCCGGTGCTCTGGGGGAGTCCAGCCTCTAGGGAAACCGGGAGAATTCCTGACAGGATGTGCCTGACATGTGCATGACACTCTTCCAGCCCCGCTGGCCTTTCTTAGGCGAGCCTGATATAGGACTGACAATACAGCAGCCCAACCAGATTTCAGCGGATAGCCTGACATGTGACTGACTCTGCTCCAACCCTACTGGCTTCAGGATATAAACCAGGGCCCTTCTGGTCCTGCACTATATATAGCACACAATTCTTGTATGTTCTTTTTTGTCAGTTTGCATATCACATATTAACCTATCTGAGCTGTTTATGAAGCAGACTCTAAACGGGTCAAGGGCGGCAGTACATTTCTATTTAACAAAAAGTTAAAACAAGTCCTTAGTTTGATATTCGAATTTTAAAACGTTGGGTAATTTTAAAGGGTGTTTTCCAAAAATAAGGTAGATTTTGATGGCTTGTATAAAAAAAACTATATTGTTATCTAACTGGAGGGTGGTCCTGGCCAGAAGTAGCCATTGAAGTTTCTAAAAACTCCACAATGACCCCCTGACCTATATAATAATATATAAACGAATGCATGTTCTTATATAGTGCTTCATGCTGGGTTCCTCCACCTTCTAGTTGCAGCTATAGTTCGCATAGTTGGCATCACGATCCATTCCAATCTGTAGGTGTTTATCCAGTCCAGATTTTTTCTTTGAATTCTGTGACATGTAGTCTGAGTTTTATCATGCGAAAAGCAGAACTCAAGTCCCAGAATGCAAAGAAAAAACCTGCCATAGATAAGCACCTACAGATTGGAATGGATCATGTTGGCAACTATGCAATTGTTATTATTTACCCATTTTATAGACACTTAATGTAGGGGTAGTGGATAGCTCTACAGTTAAGGCACGCGTCGCTGATGAGGTGGAGATGCTGCTTCGAAAAGGGTCCTGTGGGTAATGAGGACGGTCGATAGCAACACCTGTTACCAAGCCCTCACGCGCTAGAAAACACTGCTATTGCTATTTTTGAGCTAGAAGGATTAAGGGCTGAGTCGGCCCGGCCCCAGGATTCGACCTTGCTAAGTGCAGGATGCCCTCTTGAGCTATCCACTACATGCTTTCAGACAAGGCTGGGTTTCCTTTAACAACTATCCAGGGATAATGAGTTAGCAAAGCTAATGCTTGTGGAGCTCCTGAGATAGCTCAGCTAGTTAATGAATCCACTGCGGTGTAATCTAATGTAAAGTGGTCTTACATGGCTCCTTTTAACATGTTCGAAGGCCAGAACTGACCTTGGGGGTAGCTATCGGCTCAAGCGCCAAAAGTGAAAAGCCTAGTGTCCGGGAGTCGCCCTGGACTTTGGGGTGGTGGGAAGTATAGCAGTCACAGGCACCTCAGCACCGCCACCGAGTGGGCAGCACTGGAAGTTCAGGAAGTTCACGTCCAGGTCAGAGCCACATGCACAACGGATTGTGGTTATGCAAATCGTGTACATGTAACTCTTTAACACCAGAATATGGTCTTTGTTTTACAGGGCAGTACTATTTTATATATGCCATCATCAATCCACGGCTGGTAGTTCTCAAAACCATAGACAACCACATATTGGTTTCACCCTTATTAGGGATGACCAGTGCACTCTAGTCTGACGGCCTTGCGGTTGGAGCAGTGGGGCATGTTTAGCAAACACCAGCCAAGTTATTGTGGGTTTGAGAAGGCCTAAAAAATATATATGCATGTCCTAAGGGCTCTAGTACCTTTGTATCCTCAAGAACTGACGTGCAGGCGTATTCGGTAGTAGCCAGCAAATCTGGCAGAAGGAGACTGACCTCTAGGACTGTACTTGCCTTTCCCTTAAAAAGGATGTGACATCAGAAGGGGAGAGGAAGTGACATCAGAAGGGGAGAGATAAGTGACATCAGAAGAGGAGAGGAAGGAACATGAGGAGAAGAAGTGGCATCAGAAGAGGAGAGGAGTGACATCAGAAGAGGATAGGAAGTGACATCAGAAGAGGGGAAGAGGTGACATCAGTAGAGGAGAGGAAGTGACATGAGGACAAGAGGTGGCATCAGAAGAGGAGATGAGTGATATCAGAAGAGGAGAAGAAGTGACATGAGAAGAAGTGGCATCAGAAGAGGAGAGGAATGACATCAGAAGTGGAGAGGAAGTGACATCAGAAGAGGAGAAGAGGTGACATCAGAAGAGGAGAAGAAGTGACACGAGGAGAAGAAGTGGCATCCGAAGAGGAGAGGAGTGACATGAGGAGAAAAGGTGGCATCAGAAGAGGAGAGGAATGACATCAGAAGTGGAGAGGAAGTGACATCAGAAGAGGAGAAGAGGTGACATCAGAAGAGGAGAAGAAGTGACACGAGGAGAAGAAGTGGCATCCGAAGAGGAGAGGAGTGACATGAGAAGAGGAGAGGAAGTGACATGAGAAGAGGAGATGAAGTGACATAAGGAGAAGAAGGGGGGATGAGAAGAGAGGAGTGACATCAGAAGAGGAGAGAAAGTGGCATCAGAAGAGGAGAGGAATGTACATCAGAAGAGGAGAGGAAGTGACATCAGAAGAGGAGAGGAAGTGACATGATGCAAAGAAGTGGCATCAGAAGAGGAGAGGAGTGACAACAGAAGAGGAGAGGAAGTGGCATCAGAACAGGAGAGGAAGTGGCATCAGAAGAGGAGAGCAAGTGGACCCTATTGTAGTACCACGACAGCAGCAAAAAGGAAAAGTAAAAGGTTGTAGTTTCTTTTATTTTCTCCAAGAAGCTTCATTGCCTCCAAATCATGCCTCACCATCAGTACCAGAGGCAGTATGATATGATATGATAGGTTATTTATAACACACTAAATACCCTGAGGTTTCTAAGCGTGGACCCAGGGATCGAACCTGTGTCGTCTTGTTTCCAAGGAGAGCACGTTGCTGCTGAGCCACCCCCCATGTAGTAGTGCTACTATTATAATAACAGTAGTGCTACTATTATTAGAAACAGTACTACCATCAAGAGTAGTACCACTACCATCTTCATTAGTAGCACTACTGCCAGCAAAAATAACATTACTGCTAGTATGATAGTATTTCTACTGCCTAATTTCTAAGTATTACTGAAAACATTACTGCTACTTCAAGCACTCATACATTTACTAGGAATATATGACTACTACCAGTAGTAGTAGCAAAGGTACCACTATCCGCAGTAGTAGCAGTGCTATTACCAGCAGTAGTCGCAGGAGCAGCAGTTCCATTACTACCACCAGTAGCAGTAACATTAACACTACTGACTATATTAACACTACTGCTATTAATAGTACTACTACTACTAGTGATAGTATCACTACTACCTGTAGACAAAGTAATGCTAGCATTACTACTATCAGTACTTAAACGACTACTGCTGCACTATTTGAAATAGTAGTAGTAGTAGTAATAGTAGTAGTAGTACTATCAGTAGTAATCATAGGACTATCACACACGTTTAAAATCTAGTAATACAAATACTATTCTGCCAGTATAGCAGAAGTATTCCTATTACTAACATCATCAGAAGAAGTACTGCTACTAGTGCCACCAGTAGTACTAGGCTGCGACTATGAGTAGCAATACTACTTCTGGTACTAGAACTTCAATAAATAATATGGGCAGTATTAATGCTAGTAGCAATACTATTGTTACTAAAAGTAAAACTGCTCATAGTAGCAGTAAGATTACAAGTGGTAGTGTTACTGGTAGCAGCACTACCACTTCTGGTACTATTACTATCGCTCAGGCATGATTAGAAGCTAAGCACACTTGTTACAGTAAAGTAAATAAAGAGACAACCTTTTACTTTGCCACTTTGCTCCTATGATTGACCTCAATGCTGCACTTCATCGCCTCTTCTGATGTCACTACCTCTCCTCTTCTGTTGTCACTTCCTCTCCTCTTCTGATACCACTTCCTCTCCCCTTCTGGTGTCCCTTCCTCTCCTCTTCTGATGTCACTTCCTCTCCTCTTCTGATGTCACTTCCTCTCCTCATGTCACTTCCTCTCCTCCTCTGATGCCACTTCCTCTCTTGATGTCACTGCCTTTCCTCTTCTGATGTCACTTTCTCTCCTCCTCTGAATCCACTTCTTCTTAAATGGCTTGAAAGCAATTCACAAAGTAAATGACAACCACTTTTGATAGGCGGAACGCAGCGAGAAGAACTATTAGGATCTAGACACTTATTCTAAAATACGTTCTTAAGCACATTTCTGAATGGACTGCTATTAAGAGCGGACTTGAACTCAGTAATATCTAAATTTAAACATAAGATTAGTCTGGAGTGGGATTGATTTCCTAAAACAAACAATATTTGAAGTAGTATTAGGGTGACAATATATTGAAAATAAAGAACCAGAACAGGCCACTGACATAGAAGTAGGACTACAGCTTCAATGATGAACCTGTAGTCCTACTTCTATGTGGGTGGCCTGTCCAGTGTCATGTTGCAGCGCTGGGGTCCAAAAGCTATTTTAAGCTTAATAAATCTGTATGGGATTTGTATTTTTTTGCCAAAAATTATGATATCTGGCCAAAAACTGGGACGGTAGCCAACCGATTCCCAAATCTCGGTACAGGGTTGTTAAACTTAAAAAAAGTCTCGGGTCCCAGGAATGAGGTGCAAATACCGGGACAGTCCCAGCAAAACTAGGACGTCTGGTCACCCTAAGTAGTATGTACTGACATACAAGAGGAGAGTTCAACGTTACATCATTCATAAAGGGTGGTAATCCTGTTGGGGTGAGCCTATGAGTTAAGCAATTTAATGGAAGTGCACCACTCGGACTGAGCGAGGAAGAGACCTACATTCAGTAACTATTGATACACGCCCTGAGGATGACCTGTTTGAGGAGATCGTAACATGTGTTGGCAAACCAGTAAAGAACATATGCAAACACTGAAATCGTCAGCTTCTATAATTATTCTTAATACCAATGTTATGTTAACAGGGTGGGGCACACTTGTTCTACTTTTTTGTTTAATTTGAAATTACAACGACGGCAAGGAAAATGCTCACAAAATTGTTCAAAATAGGAAAGATGAGACAGTTACTTTCTCTAAACACACACAGAAAAGATAAAACATTAATGTTTAAGAGGAACATTCTTTATTTTTGTTCAAACTGATTGTCTCCTTTAACTTTCTCGTGTAGATTAAATAATAGCTGAGCAGTAACAATTCACGGTTTCAGTGCCTAGAAACGGTTTATTTGTTGTATCTGCTATATAAGTGTTATGATTCAAACCAGTTCATGTAAGCGAAGTTTAAAACAGCAGTTCAAGATTGCTGCTCTTTCTTGGTTGCCCCTCCACAATCTGAAAGTCTTAAACAAAGCTCCTTTAAAACCTAGCTGATGACTTGTGGCAGGAAGAGGAAGTTGCACCCAATCCAGGCCTAGCCTCTCACAATTCACATAATGCGCACGCAGCAACGTTAATACACGCAAAAAACACGGGCACAAACACAAGAAGGGCGCTGCTTCGCCTTGTCTTTGGTTTGAAAGAGGTACAAACAACATTCTGATAAAATCTCATATTACTGAAACAGCGTAATTCATGAAGGCACCAAAAAAGGCTTCCGGCGCCATTTGATGATGTCACCGCATATGGCATGGTGGGGCCATTTTGTTCCCTGCGCTGTGGTAAAACGAGCCGTCCCCTTGCTCGCTGTACAACATTCCCCCACGCTACGTGTTCTAGATGCCTGCGGCGAAAGATCATTTCAGGAACTATGGGAACTCTGAAATGTTTCTATGCATAGCTCTCAACCATTTGTGTTGCAAAGGCGGTTGAAATCACCTGATTCTGTTTTTGGCGGGTGAGACGCCCATTGGAATGAATGGGCGTGCAGGAGGCTTGGCGGGTGAGTCAGCTCTTTACAAGGCGGGTGACAACCACCAAAAGCGTGTGAGTTGAGAGCTTTGTCTATGTGTGTGTGTTTTGGCAATTGCCATCTTGTGTGGCTTTCTTCTGTAGTCGCATGGATTCGTAGTGCAGTAAATATTACGAGTCCCTATTCTCTTAAATACTACGAGTCCCTATTCTCTTACTTACTGGTGCCTCTTGTATCCCCCTCTCCCCCCGCTCTGCCACATGGATAAGAAAGGCTTCGAGCACCAATTTGTGTGGGGACCCAACCCATCCCTTGTCTGGCACCACTACTGGGCCTGGCGTAGGCTTCTGACCAGCAGAAAGAACTGATGGAGAGATGTGTTTAGGCCCTGCAGGGAGATCCCACACCACAGGCAGAGCAGCTCTACTTTCTCTTCCAAGTGTGGGGGAGGGTCAAATCCTCTGGGTTTTCAGGGAATGAAGTATACAGTTTGGAAAGGAAGTAATGGCCTCATTCTAAGGGTGGTGGTGACGGTATGAACGGTGCCGGTAAGGCACCGGCACCATTCAAACCGTCCCGCTGCATTACGTGTTCTGCTTGCGGGTTCCTGACAGCTGTGTGGCACCTGCGAGCAGGACTCGTGATTGCATGGCCACCATCCATACAGTCCCGCCGCATTACGTGTTCTGCTCGCGGGTTCCTGCCAGCCCGCCAGGCCTTTCCTGGCGGGCTGTGTGGCACCTGCGAGCAGGACTCGTGATTGCACCGGCACCATTCATACCTTCCCGCTGCATTACGTGTTCTGCTGGCGGGTTCCTGACAGCTGTGTGGCACCTGCGAGCAGGACTCGTGATTGCACCGGCACCGTTATCAACAGTGCCGGTGCAACCATGCTCCCCACCCCCAATCTGCCCTATGGGGCAGAATGGAGATCAGGAGCCCGGCAATACTGCCACCCGCGAATGGGCAATTACCGGCTCATTCAACTCGTAATGGGCCAGTTATTGACCAGTCGCGGGTGGCGAGGCCGGTAGCGAGCATGACGGTAGCCGTGCCTGCCATACAGGTATGGCTACCGCCATGCACGTAATGAAGCCCAATGTATACATTAAGAAAAGACAAAGAAATGCAGGAGTGGGGGCCACACCACAAGGCGCCGGTTTCTGATTTAGAATCTGATAGTCTGGGTAACCACATGGAACACCTATCTGCATACATGACACTGCTGGTTATTGTATACTCATATTTCTCATCTATGAAGGAAAGCCAATGTGGGTCAACCTTGAAACCAAAAATAATGCTAACATAATTCTAAACTATTGGCAGCTACCAAACCATAGCAGGCCAAACAACTCCATCCACCTACCACTGGCCTTGAGAAAGGGCCCCCTCTTGCATCCTTAGCATCATTATTAATAATATTATTGTTATTATTGTATTTATTAAGTGCAGACCTGGCTTCGAGAATCAATGGAGTGCTTTCCAGAGGCGTACAACAATACAGACACACAACAGAGCACTTGGTACAGATGCATAACTGCACGATTTCCAGAGGTAACAACAGAACAGATATACGGCGGGGGTAGGATACAGAGACGCACACGGGAGGGGTAGAGCTGAACAGGGTGGCAGGGAGGAGACGGGTGGACAGTGTCTAGAGAGACAGGTGGCGCAGGGGACGAATTGATGCCAACATGTTGTGGAGGAGAGACTCAATGAAGAGGTGGGTCTTGAGTTCTTTTCTGAAATATTGGCACGTGGGGGGTGAGTCTGATGCTGATGGGAAGGAGGTTCCATAGTCTTGGGGTGTATACAGAGAAGACTTGTTTTTTGGTCCTTTCCTTTTTGCAGCATCAGATTTCAAGTTTTCACATGTCCAGGTTTCTGAAGGTGCACTGTCTGCTGGAGATGCCGGGTTTCTCTGCGAGGTAGCTGCGTGACTTGAGGGCAACTGCCTTATAGATGATACAGCAAGACTTGAAGGTGATTTGGGCGTGCAGCGAGCGCCAGTGAAGGTCGATGAGGGCCGGGGTGATGTGGTCTTATCTACGTAGACCCTTGATGAGGTGTGCGGCTGCATGTAGAACACTTCTCACAGGCACAAGGGAAGAGGACGAGAGGCCTTTGAGGAGGAGTTTTCCCCCATCCAGGCGGAATAAAACAGGCACTTGAACAGTGGACCTAAATCTGTCCCGATGGAGGAAGGGCTTGACTTTCCACAAGAGGGAGAGCTGATCCCAAGCTGTCTGGGGTTTCTTAGCTACGTGTTTCTTGACGGAAAGGTGTTTGTCGATGTTGAACCCAAGGGACTTGGGACAGGAGGTGAGCTTGGGTGTGAAGCCCTCAGGGTTCATAGTTGATAGCCAGGTCTGTATGTCTGGGTGTTCGGTGTTGTTGGTGATGAGTAGGAATTCAGTCTTGGATGGGTTGAGCTTCAAGTATACACTGAACATTCAAAACCTGATCAGTGAGATGCAGGTTTTGAGCCTGTGGATGTCATTGCTGGAGTCGATTTTGAGGTGTATCTGTGTGTCCTCGGCATATGTGGATGTTGTGTGTGGGTAGGAGGCCTTCCAGCTGCTCCATGAATAGATTGAAGATCACTGGGGAGAGGATGGAACCCTGCGGAACTCCACAGATGATGGGAAGCATTGGCGATCTGGAAGAGTTCATGTAAACAAACTGCTGGCGTTTGGCGAGGTAGGACTTGAACGAGCATAGGACAAGATCGCTGATCCCCATGCGCTGATGTAGGGTGTCTGTAAGTGCCTGGTAGTCTACTGTTTCGAAAACGGTTAAGAGGTTGAGTAGAACCAGGAGGCAGGGGTGCCCATCGTCAACAATGTTGAGGGCATTGTCGACCACCTGTATGGTTGTCGTCTCCGTGCTGCATCTGGGTCTGAATCTGGATTGGTAGGTTTTGAGGAGATTGTTGGTGTCGATGTGTTGCTGCAGTTATGCGGCTGCGCTTTCTCAATGATCTTACCTAGGAAGGGAATATGGGTGATGGGGCAATAGTTACCTAGGTTGTTGGGATCCTAAGTGGGTTTCTTTAGTAGAGGGAGGATTTGTCCTGTCTTTAAGATCGATGGGAAGGTGCCTTGAGTTAGGGAGCGGTTGATGATCTTCAAGTAGCGAAGGAGAGCTTCTGCAGGGAGGGTCTTGAAGATGGATGCTAGGAGTATCCCATGTCTGTACACGATGTGGCTTTGAGGGCAGCAGGTCCTCTCTACAGAGTGTCTTGAATGTTGTCCAGGGTGTGGAGATTTCACAAGGAGGGATGTGAGGTGGGTCTGTGAATGTAGAGCTGGTGTCTGTGTGCTGGTGAATCTTGCTGATTTTGTCGATGAAGAAGGTATTGATGGTGGTAGATTTTTCGACAGAGTGTGGGGTAGCGGGTTGATGCAGTGCTTGACCGCTTTGAAGAGGGCTCTGCTTTTGTTGTCGTGCATAGCAGAACAAACAACTCCATCCATCAACAACTGGGTTTGAGAAAGTGTTCCCTAATGCAACAGCTAAAGGAAAGCAACTTGATTGACACAATGAATGTATGGATTGGACCTTAACATTGATAACCATCAATAAAAGAATTCCCAACAATGGTTACATTTTGCAAGACACTATAAGGGAACTGTTTGAATTAACTCAATTTGAACAGCGAAATAAACATGTTTGTGCAGGAAATAAATATTGGTCGATACAGAAAAACAGATCCCAAATATATCGACATAGGCATGAATTAATTGGACTGCTGAATCAGAAGCTGACTTCCATTCTACGACAAAACATCTCAAACTGGATGTTCATCTCACTAGGGAAAGAAATTAAAGTATTAGCGTCTGTGATTACTAAGGAGTGTGGCCATTGGACTCCACAGGTTGTGAAGAACAAGTTGCTAGCTAGTAGACGAGGAAGTGTCAACATGAGCTTTTCCCAAAGTTTTGGTGGTTGGGCAATCACTCCTGCACTTCAGGTGTGCAGGCCAAATCCACAACACTCTATGGAGCAGAAACATGGGATCAGAGTCACATTTAAAGACTGGTGGTTACCGAGAGCCAGTTTTAGCCCTGTCCGCAGGAACAGCTAATGCCCGATTGAGATTGGCGATAGAAGGCTTGGGAACCGATTATGAAGCAAGGCCAAAACCCCATCCTTTGCTGGATTAGGCTTTCACATTCCCTGAACCTTGTGGCATACAAAGGTGGCCTCCTCTTGGCCACGGCTTATGCATATCAATTCAACCTTCAAGCTTTTTTAACCGAAGCTCTTCCGGGAAAACCCTGATATGATTAACATCCACAGACAACTGACAGTGAGAAAAGACTTTGCAGAGTGGGCTCAACACAATGCAGTTGCCAACTCTTAGGAGAGCATTGGCATACACCGGAAACTAAAGATCGAGTGACCATCGGTTCTGTTGGAATCCCTGTGTATGAAGTTGTCTTTAGGGATCCTACCTTTGATAGCTATCATGTGCATATGGAAAAAGGGGTCCTCCCATAAGTGCCTCCACTGCCTAATTTGGAAAGATGACCAGCAACACTTCTCCTGCGTTGTCCATTATGCATGCATGGGATGTATAAATCACAAACCTGGATGGAACAGAAACGTCCAAAAGCCTTGGCCGAATTTCAGCCGTTCAAAAATTATGAACGGCTGAAAAGTTAGACCAAATCCCCCATTGCGTGCTAAGGGCAATGGTGGTGAAGAGGCGGTCCCAAATAAGGCCTGCACTCCGGCTACCCATTAGGAGATGTCAGAAGCATACTCGCCAAGATATGTGACATATAAGGAGCAAATAAACCAACAGAGAGCCACGGTGGGGCTCTGTCCAGTACCCATCAGAAGGACATGTATACCTATTGAAGCGCCAATAACCCAACAACCGGGCGCTACAAGGTACCCATTGAGACAACCATACCAGCAGTTAACACGAAATGAAGACTACTTGCAAACTCTCCCTGAAGAGACCCAAAGAGCCTTAATGGTGAGTGGTGATTACCCAAGGGCCCGGACAGACGTGCAGATGAACATAAACGACAATCGAACGATGACACATAAGGACGAAATGTGAAGAGTAATGATGTGATGGACTTGTAAGAAGAAACAATGGTGATATATAAAGAAACATAACCATAAAGTAAGATGAAACATGCAACTAACTAACGCCTGTAAATAGGCTTGGAACGTAAGAAGCTAAGGAAACGGTACTGCTTGCAATGCTGAGTAGAAGAATAGAGTGACAAGCGACAATTATATATCAACCTTAATGACGCACATTATACAAGTGCAACTCCATTTTGTAAAAGCAGAATTAAGTCCAGGCTACAAGTGGCCAACCGAGCCGAGATTCATATTCCAGCTAAAGCCAGAAGGAAAGAGCGGAATCGAAACTGAGCGCAAGGCAGC
This sequence comes from Ambystoma mexicanum, assembly GCF_040938575.1. Lineage (NCBI taxonomy): Eukaryota > Metazoa > Chordata > Amphibia > Caudata > Ambystomatidae > Ambystoma > Ambystoma mexicanum. The sequence continues at coordinate 1,637,486,784 of NC_090932.1, forward strand.
ACATGCCTCGAATTCAAGGTCAACTCAAGGAAGGTAGGAGAGCGGCAACTTGGAAGAAACTAAACTTAAGAGCATAGCAGCCAGCCAGTGAAGGTCGAGATAAGGAGGCCCCAGGCAGGTGGCAAGGCTAAGGAAGAATTAAATACACGAAAAGATGGAAAATTAAGCAGATTCATGGTGAACAGGCACGTGACCAGCCGAGCGTGAAGAGGTACCCAAGTCTGATGTCACCCAGAACCCGAGGATGCCATAACTTTTTCTGATAAGAAGCTACAGTTTCGAGACCATCCTCAGCCAACTAATTGACACATAGCCCTAAAGTACTGATTGATGGAAGGAAGGCAGGGTGAATCTTGGGGCACACCACATCTGGGTGTCCATACTGCAAGCTGCTAATTAAAGTGGAGATTTATGCCTAGGGGTGTAACCCACCCAATCACAATGGACCAAATAATCTAGGGTCCTATAGCTAGTAGAACCAATAAGACGTCGTACTTGCAGTGACATCTATCACGAGTGATGTAGAGGGATGGGCGTAGACGCCCATCCGATAAGAGTTATCCAATCCTCACGCTCTGTTACCATATACAGATATAGTACCTATACTTAAGCTACCTTTCCCGACCAATAGAATTGCATGACAAACTTTGAGTGTAACACGTCAACGATGACATAAATCTGCTGTAACTATTGCTGTCTGAATGAAGAATTTGGAAGTTGAAGCGAGACAGGCGATCGTAGCTCTGATGATTTCCATTTGTTTGCCCGTTTTTTGTACTTGTCATTAAACGGACTTCCCTTTGCCAAACCATTGACTTGTCCTTATTGATTGGTGTTGGGGTAAGAGAATCCTGCACCCCATCCTCCTCAAGGTGCAGCTATCTCGTTTTAAGGTGCCGGAGGGGGAGCTCTGAATCTCATGGGCCCGTTCAGAGGTTGCTCTGCCCTCCAGTATACTTGGTAGCAGTGAGGACGGTTGTGACCATCGACTAGTGAATTTTGATTATTGATAAGACACCTATTGACCATCGACACGTAGTAACTCCAGGTTTTCGGCAATATCACGAGACCTTTGCCATTCGGCTGAGTAGACTGAGAAGCTTCCCGTGGACAATGATAGTGTAAGTCCATCAAAAAACTGCAGTGGGTCTGAAGGAACCTGCCTTACAAAGCATAAACCTTCTTATTCCTACGGGCAGCCGATCAGACGAAAAGATCAAAGGGGTGATCCCGAGGATCCAGAGGAACGATGCGAGCAGTGAGTGAAATAAAAAGTGATGCTTTGGCAAATGCTCCTAGGCAATAGAACAAGTAAGGGGAAAGATAACAGAGGGAGGTGGAGAAAACAAAATAGTCAGAAGTAGAGAAGACTGTGTATATATATATATATATAAATATATATATATATATACACAATATATACATATATATATATATATAGGAATAATGACTCTAGTATAATTGAATAAAAAGAGAGTATACCAGGATAGTACACCTGAGATAAAACAGAGTATACCGGGATAGACACCCGAGAGAAAACAGAGAGTATACCGGGATAGACACCCGAGAGAAAACGGAGAATACCGGGATAGACATCTGAGAGAAAACAGAGGATACCAGGGCAGGCACCTGAGAAGAGAGAGGATAGCGGGGAGGACACCCAAGGTAAAGGATTCGCCTTGTTCCTGCGCTTTAATATAGCGGTCAGAAGAAATGTGAACTCATAGTCCCACATAATAGGGAAAAACTAGGCTACTATGACGATTAAAGACGTCATAAAAGGAGTTTGCTTATACTCTATGTCGGGGTATTGATTAGAAGGCAGAGATATCTGTGTCCAGCTGGTGTCTGTCTAGTCTGTCTGGTCTGTTTAACGTTCATCATACATGTTCTGTTGATGTGTCACATGTAGGAAAATTTGGTTCCATGTTGTTTGAAATTGGGTTTTTCGCGATTCTATAATTAAGAGGAATCGCACATGAATTGATGTTCTTGAATTAATTGGTGGTATAAACATTTTTGCGGGAGAAAATTGGTTTGGAGCTTGCTACATTTGGTGCTCGCTCATATTGGTGGGTGCGGTGAAATTGCATGAAAGTATTGCTAAAACCGATTGAGCATGGAAGAAATTACTCCGCTAGCTCACTTGTGTAAACAATTGCCTAAACATGCACCCAAGCTTAAGAAATACAGTACAGAGTGGGTTAAGGGCACCGCCCACAAGATATTTATGCCGTGGCCACAGAATGGGTCCTTATCTAAAGCCGTCTTACAACATATGATGACTTATTTGCATGCCACATATACAGGCAAGAAACTAGAGAAACGCCTCGCTGTTCTGGAACTTGGGAAAATGTTCGAACAGGCGAAAGAGGAAGACACACCTGCAGATTGGATATTAAATGTATGCACGGAGGGGGTGAGACGCCTACCGCGCCACCAGCCCCGCCTGAGACAGAAAGCGAGGGAAGTAAGTCAGAGGGACTCTACCCATTAAGAGAGCTCAAGGCAGCTACAGGGTACAACAACCCCGCATATGAGTCACCTACTTACAGTAGTGATGAAAATAAAGGGAAGGAACAGGATAAGAATCTCACCTCCGCAGTCCCGAGGGACAGGGAGAAACGCTATGATGAAAGGAAGGATCAGGCACAGACAAGTGCACCTCTCGATAAGGAGAGAGAAGGAACAAAATGGAAAGGAAGTGAAGACAGAACAGATGTAATAGCATTCGCAAAAGATGAATGGATGGGAGGACAGATATTGTTAAAACACGATGGTAAAGGAAGTGATGATGTGAGACCGAGAGAGAGGTCTGATGAGGCACAGAGAAGGGAGAACGAGAAGGAAAAGAAAGTAAGGGACAAAAGAATAAAGAGGAAAGATAGGCTGATGCGAGAACAACTATATCGCGAAGAGCAAGGAAAGCCTCTCAGTCACAAGCAGTGCTCAGCCTATGACAAGTACAGGCAGAACCTGCAAAGGTTGGAAGAAGAGCAAAGAGAACATGAAAGAAAAATAAAGAGACAAGAAGATGAGGAAGTTAGAAGGGCAAATGAACGTTGAAATGAAAGAAGAAGGGAAGAGATAAGGGCAGAGAAGAGGCGAGGAAGTGCAAAGAAATAGATGATGATATTGAGATCTCGACTATCTGGAGCAGGAAGTTAAAAAACCCAATCCTGTTGTAGAATGGGAAGACATTGAAGAATTCTTCCCTGCGTACGATTCAGTCCCAGGCACCAGTGTGGCGAATATTGAGGATGAGTTCGACACCAGAAGCATCGGGGAAACGATCGATAAAATATATGATGAAATGGGGTTAGAATGATTATCCCAAGGGGAAAGGGAAGATGAGCGCTTAGAAAGCACTCAGCTGTATGACACTGAGGACGTCACCCGAAGTAGTAGGAGCAGAAGATTGTCCCTAGATAGGCTGGAAATCAGTAAGAACGAAAATGACGCAAGGAGCTGCGTGAATTGGGAACAATCAATGTCCGACTCCGGAGAGGAGACGGAGTGCGAGGCAAATGAAGAAGGGCGACAGCGCGAAAAGCGGCTCCCAAGGGACAAAGAGGTACAATGGTCAGACACTAGCGAGTCACAGTCTGACCGACACGAAGGAACACCCCATGGTCAGAGGGGGGTGCCTCAACCCGACAGGTTGAGGACATTGCCAGGTAGACAGCGATGCAGGAATGTTACCCCAGCTGCAGACAGGAGAGCTATGGGGAAAGAGAAGGGAGTCTGCGCGTTCCAATTTCTGCTTCTAGAAAAAGGCAGAGTGAGACCGCAATATATTCCATGGCCACACATGGATCGAGAGAACTTGAAAAACAAGCTTCCAATGTTGACATCGCAAGCTGGGATGCAGAAAAAATTACAGGGGGTGTCACGTTAGCTATAGGGGACATTAAAGGTCTCCTCATTGCCATACTTGGTAAGAGAGCAGACGATGTATGGAAACGGGTAGGGTACCCTGGGTTAACCATAATTAGCACTACACACGACAGAGCACCATTTAATAATTGCAGAGCTGCAGTATGGAAAGGCTGCGGATGCTTTACCCAGATACTTCCGATATGGTAGCTATAATGACTCGCAAAAGGAAGGAGTCAGAAGATCCGTTAATTTATATCCAGAATTTCCAAGACGTGTGCGTGCTCGAAACGCATGCATCTTGGACAAAATCCATACCTATGTTTTACCACATTTTATGCCAAGGGTTACCAGAGCCTGTACAAAAACAGCTTAGGAAATTGGTAGGAGTCGAGGCTAAAGCTTGGGCCGAAATACAGTTGACGATTGCACATTTGTCAAAAACGCCATAAGAGAGGGAAGTGTTGACACTCTCCCCCGATCCACAGAAGCCGAATGAAGTCGACCCTCCACCCGTGGTTGGCACAGATACCTGATATATAAAACACAGGATACCACGTGGCAGCCAATGGGAGGAAGAGGGTTAGGGAGAGGTTGTGGACGGAGAAGGGGAGGTTAAGGGGAACCGGATAGAGGTTTAGGAAACACCTACAGTGGATAGGATAGAGGAAAACACAGGGAAAAAACCCTACACTGTCTAATATGTAGGTAGTAAACCATGACACATAACACACACATAGATCACAAAATATGCCCCCTTAATACAGGCTGAATAAGGACCTTAGCTAGTGCAATTGTGCTGCTCTCTAATAGCCCCTTGATACAGGCACATGTAGTAATTACCAGGACATAGAATACATGTATGCAAGCGTAAATGAAACAAACTCATGGGATATGATTCCCAACATGAAGAACATGACACATGGCCCTTTGGGCAAGCAGAAGCAACATAAACATTCATAGAACATGTAGGACCAAAGGTGTGAGTTCAACACCAAAGGAGAATGGATTCCAACAAACATATACACTGAGGGATCAGCCTAATGCCAAGCTGTGTGTGGTACGGCCTGACCACTTATTGCCTCCATAGTAGAAACATTCAGTAATCCCTAAACATGGACTAATCAAAGTGTTCAGCCCATATGATATGCTCCTCAAAGTCTTTCATATGCAAACATTGCCCCACGTTAACACACGGAAAGCAACAAAATCATTGAGCACTTATCTGTGCGTCTGGGAGACTCGCAAGCCGTCCCAGATGAGAAATGATGACGCCTTGATAGAAGCGAGCGAGGCCCCATTCACAGAGTCAGCGCTGGTATGGGAGCAGAGCCTGAACGAGGCGACGCAAGTCCTCCTTGTACTTCCTGTGCTTCGTCGCTCGTTCTTTCTAGGACCGCGTAGTTCACCGTGTGCTGCTGAGATCACATACCCATAATCCTGATGTAAGGTGTGGCTTTGCCTCGTGAAACAATAAGCCACACCTGCCGTGCGCTGTTGGCCCGTGATAAACTGTTGTTAATTACTGACAGCTGGCCAACAAGCACGGCAAGGACTATGAATGGACAAGGGGCAGCTGGGAAATGTAGTTTATCCAGCCCATGTACAAATACTAAGCTCTTTTCAGATTTAAACACCTCTTTCGCCTCCACCACCCCATATTCCTGACAACATTATTGCAGACTGTTGCAAGAAAAGAATCGGAAAAAGGAGGCAACTCATAAAGGTGAGGAAGCGAAGCTGGTGCAGAAGAAATTATCCAAGTATGCTCTCGAAGGACCCATGCTAACTAGCCCAGCTGAACAGAACGCACAACAGGTGGCTACCCAACAGCAGAATAACCACGGATTCATAGGACAATACCCAAGGGGAAGGGGATTTAGAGGAAGAGGATGGCAGAGTAATCAAGGAAGTTTTCCAGAGTAATCAAGGAGGCTTTCAAAACGTGCAGATGGCTGTGTGGAATGACAGGGCACCCTTTTGGGGTGGGGCCATGCCTGAATTGCATATGGTCTTTCCCCGTCTGTAATGGCTTGGCAGGCGAAGAACGGTGGTCTGGAGGGTTGCCCAGAGCATTGCCAGTGGTTAAGATTCATTCTAAACCTTCCAGCCATCACCTCTTTGTTTTCGCGCATGCAGAAGCCAAGGCATGTGGCAAAATAGCCAAGGATTGGGATCAGGGCAGAGAATGCACCTGCAATCCCACAACAGGGTACCAGGCATGCAGCAGGGTTCACAGTAGGGGGTTCAACCCCCGAGCATGGGGAACTTGTCACCAAGGAATTCTTACAGGCACCACTGCAAATGTCTCAGGGCACAAACTCCGTAAGGGGAGGCAACCCCGGGAATGGAGAAAATCCACAAGTGTACAGTGGACCTAACTTGTATATGAACTAGGACAACTCACTGGGAACCCTGATTTGCTCTATCCTATCAGTGACACCAGACGCTACTAGGGAACCTAGGGTGAATGTCGCAATAGGGGGGTAAATAATATTCCTTCTTAGTTGACACGGGGGTAACACGCTCGTGCATACGAGAAGGCACATTTTCTTTGTCCGGCGAGGCTATAGATACTCAGAGTTTTACAGGAGCTCACAGTCGAGTTCCCTTTACCGACGCACTCCCAGTCTCCATAGGGGAATGTGAAATGAATGTACCTTTGTTGTATTCGCATCAGACCCCAGTAAATATTCTGGGTGGAGATCTAATGACAAAATTAAATATGACCATCTCGTTTACAGAGGAGGGCATAGTATGCTCTACCCCGGGAATGCATTATTCAAACGTGTGCGATATGATCAGAGCCTATTCAGGACACAAAGCCATGAGAGCTATACCACTGCAACCTGAGGTTTTCGCGTATGGCATACATGTACTTATGGCGGGATTACCAGGCCTTGCAGATAAGGTCAGGAGAACCCCGGACACATTTTTATTCAGGCCGAGAATACCAATGCATGAAGAGAAGGGACACATATTTCCCTCTATGATATATGCTGCATCAGTGTGAAGTAGGATAGCATTAGTTGAAGGCTATGATGATGAAGGCAGAAAATGGTGTGCAATTATCGCCATTGAAGAAGGGTATCGAGTGACTGACGTCACCGATGACAATCTGTTTGAGGAACAGCCTGATTCAGAAGAGACAAGGGTAGAATTGAGGCTCATATTTTGGGTCAAAAGAGAAGTGCCCCAGAGGATGATGTTGGCACTGATACGTCCAGAATACTTTGATGACGACATGGCCCAGGTGCCTGTCTCAGTATGGACCACAGGACCTTATGACGTAGGCCTCCTGAAGGGGGTGGGAGAAGCAAAAATTAAACTGAAACCAGGAGCAATTTTACCAAAAGCGCAACAATATCCCATGTCCAGAGAGGCGGATGAAGGGATCACAAAGACTATTTCCGCCATGATGGAACAGGGCATCCTCGTGACGTCAGAGTCACCCTGTAACATGGTGATTTATCCTGTCAAGAAATCAAAAGTAGGGTCTTGGCGTTTAATTCAAGATTTAAGAGCGTTAAACTATATTGTTGAAGCCGAGTTCCCTCTAGTCCCAAACCCTTCCATGATTTTATGTAATTTACCCGTCGAGGCAAAATATTTCATGGTGATTGACTTGAAAAATGCTTTTTTTTTCAATCCCGTTGCACCGTGATTCACAAGATCTGACGTCGTTCACATTCAGACAAATGCATCTGAAAAGCACAAGGTTGCCACAGGGGTACTGTGAGTCCCCGTCCATCTTTAACAGAGTCCTCCAGATGGACCTGAGCAATATTGCAGTAGAAAGCGTTGTCTTGCAGTATGTGGATGCCATTCGGATCTGCAGCACGACAGAAGAACAATGCAGGCGTGATTCAGTTCAGCTACTGACTATACTGGCTGAGAAGGGTTATAAGGTTGACAAGGAAAAACTGCAATATTGTCAACAGGAGGTGCTGTACATAGGCCAGTTGATTTTGCATGAGGGGAAAAAGGTAACCCCAGGAAGGGCTGAAGCTATCATGAACACGGCAAAGCCACTCACGGTAAAGCAAATGTAGAGCTTTTTAGGTCTGTGCAATTATGTTAGAGCATGGGTCTTCGATTACAGCTCGTATACCAAGCCTTTGCTCCAGGCCCTAAAGAAGGCCCAGGCGACAAAGGAAAAGATTGAATGGACTGAGACAATGGAAAAAGGGTTTACAGAACTCAAGAGAGCGATTTGTACGGCTCCAGTCCTCGGGATTCCTAAATATGCAGAAGAATTCTACCTGTTCTCACACACGAATGGCAGCGTTATGACGGCAGTGCTTGCACAAAAAACCTTGTTGGGGTACAAGCCCCTGGCATATTACAGCGGGAATCTGGACCAAGGCCCTCATTACAACCCTGGCGTTAAGGGGTTAACGGCGCCGTAAAAGGTGGCGGCGCCATTAACCCCTTAATGCCTGATTACTAGGTCCCTTTGCGGGTTGGAGATTTTAACGCCCGCTTTTTGCAGGTGTTAAAAACCAACCCGCAAAGGGACCTTGGTGCTAAGTACGGTGCCGCAATTTGCGGCACCGTACTTAGCGCCTTCCCCATTCCCATTGAGCCCTATGGGGCAAAAATGGGAATGAGAAGGGCCATGGCGGCATGGGGAATTACCGCCCACCAACCTCGGAATGGGGCGGTAAGTCCCCATTCCGCCATGGTGGAGTCGGTAAGTTACCGGCATGGACCATGGTCCAACGCCAGGGTCGTAATGAGGGCCCAAGTATTGAGAGGCCATTTCTCATGCGAACAAAGCTTAGCTGCCGCAGCATGCGCCATAGAGAAACCGACAACCATTGTAATGGATGCTCCATGACGTTATACGTCGAGCACTCATTATTTGCCATCTTAGGTAAACTGAAAGGTACGCTGACAACTCAAAGAGCTTCTGCCTATGAGGTGATTATATCTAACCCATCAATCAAAATAGTTCGATGTAAAACAGTAAACCCAGCTACATTCATAGCCGAGCCAGTCACTGAAGGAGAACCGATACATGACTGTGCAAACTATGAGGAATTCTATGATGAAATCCCAAGGGTAAAAGAAAATGCCCTAGCAGGAGGAAAGATCGTTTTCATTGACGGTTCTTCAAGAATCGAACAAGAAAATGGGCAAAGATATTCTGGCATTGTCATGATGAAACACATAGCAAACAGAGAATTTCCAGTACTCATCAGTGCACGAATACTATCTCATTTCTAAGCACAGGCTGCAGAGTTATTGGCATTGATACTCGCCATTGAGAATCACGCAGACCAGGAAGGATTGGTTTACAGTGACTCCGCCTATTTGACGTCTACAGTGCACGTAGGCCTAGCACGATGGAAAAGGAGGGGCTACCTCCGAGCGGACGGCATGCCAGTGCAGTACGCAGCTTTATTGGACGGGCTGATTAAGGCACTACAGATCCCAGTGGGCATAGCGGTTGTGAAATGTGCCGCCCATACTGACGGGACAGATTTTGTATCGTGCGGAAATCATGCAGCAGACATGGAAGCCAAGCGTATGGCCTCCAAAAGTGATATGATTATGGAAGTAGAAGTGGCGTGCACTCATGAACAAATGATAGTGGCGCAAACCACACCCGAAGCCTATAGTAACATGGGGAGACACAACTGATGGAGCATCAAGGGGAGGCCCCTCAGGACAAAAAGAGCCTATGAAACGTCAAGGGTGTTCTTTAAACCCCTCTGACAGATTGTGGCGGCAAGACAGCACTGGTAAACCAGTCATGCCTGTAGCCCTACTGAAAATAGCATTGGAACAATTATATTACCCATTACATATGTCGAAGAAGAATCTAGCTGCTGCAACGCTCGTGGAAGACTGGTTCATACCGAATTTAGCAGAACATGTTGCATTCTTTATGGTGAACTGCATAATCTGCCAGCAATTCACCGCTGGGCACACATTTAAAGTAGTAAGAGGAGTCCTCCCTCAGCCAAATGGCCCTTTTCAGCACTTACATATCGACTACATCGACATGATCCAAGTGTGTAACGGGTACAGGTACTTAATTGAAGTGGTGTGTCCATTCTCTAGATGGATAGAAGCAGGTCCTGGCACACACCAAGACTGAACCTGTGCGGCCAAATTCCTGGTGAGGGAAGTGTTCCCTAGATGGGGGTGTGCGAGGTGATGAGGTCAGACAATGGGGCTCATTTTGTTAACTCAGTCTTTGAACAGATCAGCTTGCTGCTTGGTATAAAGCACAAGTTCTCGTTGGCATATCATCCGGAAGGTAACGGTATTTGTGAGAGGCTCAACGGTTTGTTAAAGTAAAGGATAGCCAAGTTGAAGCTTACTCCATAGAGGGGATGGTTGCACTGCCTTCCACTGGCATTGTATGCTCTTCGGAACCAACCAGGCTCCGACCATCATCTTACGCCGCACAAGATAGTCATGGGAGGGAGAATGAATACCCCTCTCACCCCACGAGATTGAGCTAGATGTGATGCCCAGCCAACCAAAGAGGTCCTGGGAATCAAATTGTCACGATACTTGAACTGTATTACATCCAGCCTTACTGTTATTTCAGACCACCTACAGCGATGACGGAAAGGGTGCAGCACAGCACAAGACACAGCAGGAGGCACTGAGGCAAGCACAGTTCAAGTTCTACATGTACCTCTCATATTCCCTGGAGATGCTGTGTTGGTAAAAAAACACACGAGGAAAAGGTGGGACGAGCCAAGATTCAACGGCCCTTTTATCGTAGAGGACTGCACTCCTTCAGCTGTCAAACTGCAAGGCAGAAGAGCATGGATCTTTCACAATGACATTAAGCCCTACATTGGAGAAGGCCCTATAGCTGAACCCCACCGCAAAGAAACTACAGACAACGGGGAAGAACCTCAGCATGTGCAGACGAGATCCATGACAAGGAAGAAGAACGCATGAGCAGAAAATCCAAGACAAAGAACATGTGTACAAGTTGTGGCTTAAACTGGACAGTTCCTCTAAGCAAAAAGGGGATAAGGGCATAATGGACACTATGCATCTCAGTTGTATGGTGAAGAAGACAATTGCTCATCTAAAGCCACAACACGTTTGATGACTTCAATTTATAAAGCAACCACACTGAAGCATCGAAAAAAACAAGACTCGAATAGATTGTGATCGAAAGACTTTTGCCTAAAGAGCTGAATGAAACATCCCGATTCGTCAAAGAACAGGATGTTGCGTTGTAACATCTATGGTGTCACCTAGCAGAAATATCACAAGGGATGCATTGTCCTGTTCCCAATTAGTACTAGAGACATATCCATCACGTGTATGGAGAGTCAACCCTGTCACAGATTTTATTCAAGATCCTGCCAACAAGAAAGTAATCAGGCAACTACTTACTGTCTTCGCGGAAGCCTTCATTGTACTGCCTGAATACAGCAATAAGGACACAAATGCTTCCACCACAGGGGATTATAGATGAACTCATCAATACGCTTTTCTTTCGCATCATAGAGGAGTGCCCAGCTATTGTCAGAAGAACCACGGACACACTCACTTTTATTCGAGATCCAGCAAACTCTGAACATTTGAGCCAGCTGTGGAACAAACTTAGTTACTTAGTCCCAATCCACGCTGCAGGAAAGTGCAGGGACTGTTCACGTCAAGGGAAGGGCCTGTGATCCTGAACCCAGCAAGCAGGACAAATGTCCCTGTCACCCGAGGACAGCCGATTGGCGCACAACATCCTGTTTCGTCTAGTCCCTGGCTTTCCAGAAATGGTGCAGAGACTTGCCGATGTTGATGTCATTACCTTCCTCAGAGATCCAGCTAATGTTGCGCATATGGGAACGCTCCTCCATGGTATTATGCTCAAAGTCGAACTGTCCAACTTCAAAAGAGAGTATCTGAGGAGATTCCAGTGAAACCTTCCGCCGAGGGACAGATCAAGGAAGCCAAGGCAGCTCTTCATCTTTCTGCCGAGGGACAGATCCAGGAGACAGAGTCAAATCTCTTCATCTTTCCGCTGAGGGACAGATCCAGGAGACAGAGTCAAAGCCCTTCATATTTCCACCGAGGGACAGATCGTGGGACCAGAGACAAGAACTTTGCCTGTTACTTTTGATTTGTGATTTTTGATTTTTTGATTTTGATTTTGATTTCCCATGTTTTCTAGTTTTTCACATTGAACAGGCTCCAGCATGTCCTCAGGATTGAAGCAAATTCGGGGGGTAGACTGGGAACTGACCTATTTTGAATATGCACAATGAACGTACCTCACCAAAGGTGTTAGTCTAACCTTTTTCCATAGTCTAGCAAGGGAACTGTATCCCATAACCAAAGACAATAATCACCCACAAGAGGGGGAACACTTACGAAGCACCAGACACTTTAAGACACTAATCTTCGAGAACCAACAATGAAGTGAACGAAAAGAATAGAACATTGACATTTTCCTATAACCAAAATGGGGGCCCAGAACAGTAACCTGGTCATCCCACCAGCAGAGGGGCGCCCCCGCTTCCCTGTAAGGAAATGCTGCCACCTGTTTTACCGCACGATCATATGTATATGCATGGTGATTATCATTGTCTATTTGTCATTAACAATCAGAACTGCATTCTTTATTGGTGCACAAAATGGTCCAGTTGCAGTGTACCCACCAGATAATGTACGCATGAGTCCCACAAAAGTACACAGATCCTATTTGGTTATTCCAGTTCCAAGAAAATCTGATGATAAAGTAAACAAACTAAAATTGAATGTAATTAGTAGTGATTCATACACACTTGAGGTAACGAATGAAGAGAAAAGCTGGAGACAGGGTAAGCTCGGAATGAATGAAAACATAGCACTGACCACTACACGCGCCCACACACTAAATGCACACGAACTAGGGCAAGTGTCAATGTCTACGGAACCTCAAGCAAAGGCAGCAGAGAGCACAAGCCTGCCTGCCGAACAATCAGCCTCAGAAAATAATGACAGAAACCGAGAAGAATCAAGAGAAACGAGAACTAAAGAAGACGTAACAAGAGCCCTTAAAGAGACAGAAGCAGCTACGGGAGAATTCACTGCTAGGGCACAAATGTTGATAGATCATTTATTCCCGTTCATAGCTAGAGCAAAGAAACTACATGAGGAACTGAAGAATAGAACCGCAGAGACTGTAGTGACAAGCACACCGGTTCCAACACAAGGAACAAGCACCAGGCCCACAATGCAGCCTTATGTTGGGCTGATGGCAGACAGGTGGTGGTTAAAGACACTCTACAAAAAAATACAAGAGGATAGGAAGAGAATCGCAAAACCTCCTCCTAACACATCGATGCAGATAATGAAAACCGCTTCACTGACCAGAATGCCTGAGAGTCCTCCAGCAAGGAAAAGTCACACAGACGCATTTAGAGATGTAGCTATAGCTAACTACAGAAAGACACTAAGAACAAAGAGAAGCCCACATGAAGATAACAATGAATTAAACAATTACCTGGACAGCACAGGACATCTAGGAAACAACATTTGGTACCAACACAAAGAAAGAGGTCGAAAGAAGGAAAATCAGATGGAGAATGCTTCGTCGTTGTACTTCTACCGTACAGCATGGGAAAATCCAAGATCTTTGTGGCTGTAGAAATTGATGTTCCTACAGCACACTGCATGCCACATGTAGCAATGTGTAACACCAGAGGACAGTTTATGGGAAGGGATGCCTCAATGATATGGGCAACCAAGACTAACTACCCCGATGAAGATGATTATATACAGGACATTAAGATGTGAAACAGAGCCCATACAAGGAATCATGTGTTCAGGTACGAGAAGCCTGGAGTAAAGGAACAGCAATCAGATGGGAAGTGAAACCAAAGCTAAATGTCCAAGGAAAAACTCCAGAAGAGGTGACAAATTGGAAGAACAGAGGCCAAATGCAGAATTGGGGAACAGTGCTTTCCCCAAATGGATGGGAAGAAGGAGTGGTGATCTGCTGAGCATGGATGGTCTATGGAGCATATAAGGAAGCAATAGAGAACTCGCAGAGGTTGTGCAAACCTTTATGGCCGGAACTCACAAGATTACTGACTTGGGTCGAAGAATGAGGATGACCCTTGCAAATAGTGCCACTGGAAAACCCTAAATTGTGCTTCAGGAACAATGGCATGAGGAAGATGGGAGAGAATCAAAACTGCGGACAAATCTTTGAAGATCCAGGAATGACGCACAGAACCGCAGTAATTATGGATCATTATTGGGCATGTGGATTCAGAGCATATATCAGACTGCCAAATGACTGGGGAGGCATATGCACAATAGTGAACGTCCGTGTTCCTGTACTAGTGATCCCGAAGAGTGACTTAAATATAAACAGCTTTCCGAAAGCAGATGCTCACATGAGGAAAAGGAGATCTGTGGAACTGGTATCCCGAAGAAAGAGAGAGAATGACTTTTCTGCCAAATCCGAAGAGGCATTTCATGCAATCCCATATGAACACCGGCTGTTTTGTCTCACCTCATCAGTGGTTGCAACAATCCTCATGCCAAGATTCCATGTTGGAGCAAATACAAAATGGTTGCAGATAACCAGATGGGAGTTATTGCACACCATTAACACTACCATAAAAGGATTCAATGCTATTAAGGAAGAACTAAGAGCAATCGACTGATGACCCTCCAGAACAGATATGTACTTGACATGATCACAGCGATGGATGGAGGTGTTTGCACAAAAATTGGAGAATCGTGTTGCACATTTATACCTTCGCATGACGAAGAGAATGGAACTTTAACAGAAGCCATAAGAATGCTGACAAACCTGCAGAACTAGATGATCGATGAAACTGACAAAGTTGATGATGACAGCTGGTTCAGAACTCTATTCACATGGGTCCCACAATGGATGGCAGACATATTCAAGTTTCTGGGAGCCCTGGTATTAATGATACTACTAAGATTTTGTGTTATCAAGATAATCATCACACAATGCCAGAAAACTGCAAAGAAAGCCATAGGGATGAAGGTCATGATCAATGTCAAACCAGGATGGAAGCCGAGAGACCTGACTGATGAAGAAATAAGAGAATTTGTGAAGGCCAGCGAATTTGCACCAGAAGGAACAAAATTTGTGTATCCCAGAAGACGTAGACATTATGAAGGAAAATGGATCTATTGTAGCCCTAATGGTCAGTGTCAGTTTATGACCTGCAACAAAGACGAATATGTAAAAACAGCAGGAAGCCTGAAAGGAGTGATACAAATATGGACTCCAAAGAA
The DNA here is from genome assembly GCF_040938575.1 of Ambystoma mexicanum. Taxonomy (NCBI): domain Eukaryota; kingdom Metazoa; phylum Chordata; class Amphibia; order Caudata; family Ambystomatidae; genus Ambystoma; species Ambystoma mexicanum. The sequence goes on from NC_090932.1 coordinate 1,637,501,901, forward strand.
ACACATGATCACACCATCATGTACAAACCCAGAAGATGAAGAATTGGATATAGAAGAACCAAGTAAGAGTAATCTAAAGGAAGAAGAAGAAGTGGTTGATAAACCGACCAGAGGGGGTGTGTAGAGGAGGTACCAAATATGGCCTGCACTCCTGCTACCCATTTCGAGATACCAGAAGCATACTTGCCAAGATATGTGATGTATAAGGAGCAAATAAACCAATAAACATGCTGAGTCAGTTGCAGCCCTGCTCAAGGACCACGGCCTTGATCAAAAAAGTCCTCTCCCCTACCCACATCAAAGGTAGGACCCTTGACTGGGTCACCGAACTGAACTGCAACATTAGTATCACCGATATTGCTCCACAAACATGGACTGATCATTATATAATAACCTTCTCAGCCACACTAGATCTCCTTAGCCCTAAAATTACCAATATGGTTCCTCCTCTCCCGACCAGAAGCAAGAAGGCTATAACTGCTGAACATATTATCCCCCTCCTCCTTCCAGCCATATCCGGACTGGAAAGCAACAACCCTGACACACTAGTAAAAACTTTCAATGATGCTATGATCAAAGTACTAGACGCAGTTGCTCCAACTAAACTATGCAAAGATAAACAGGAGGCCCACCTAAATGCCTGGTTTACGCCCCACCTCAAATCTCTTAGATTACAGAAAAGAAAGCTACAACCCATCTGGCGCCACTCACCCACTGAATACAACAAAAATAACTGGATTTGCCAAATCCTATAAAAAAGAAATAATCAAAACCAAGAAGAATACCTTTAACGACAGGATCGCAAAAGCTAACTCTAATACCAAAGAGCTTTTCGCAATCCTGTCGTGAACTGGAATCTCCTATTCAACCAATAGACAATGCCCCTAAAAACAAGTCTGGTGCACAAACATACAAAACACCCTCTCTAACAAAATCTCCTTGCTTCAATGTAAAATTGCTATCAAAAAAGGCCACACTGTCACCACTGGACCAACAAATACCCCAATCTCAGAAGAATAAGACTACTGCACCGTTTAGATTCAAGACTATCTCCATAATTGACACAGAAAAAATAATACTCTCCCTCAAACCCTCAAACTGCAAGGGTGACTCCTGCCCAGCACAACTAATAAAGGACGCAGCTAAGGACCTAGCTCCCTTCATCTCCAAGCTCATAAACTCCTCCTTTAAATCTAACATGGTACCTACCAACCTCAAACAATCATGGGTCCTCCCACTACTAAAAAAACAAACCCTGGACTCTACAATCCCCACCAACTACAGACCTATCACCACCTTGCCATTTCTACTTAAAATGCTAGACAGAGCTGCCTACATACATATCCAAGACTACCTGGAAGCGAACCACTTGCTTGGCTCACGGCAATCTGGCTTCCGCCCACTCCATGTCATGGAAGCAGCTCTTTTAGACCTCGAGAAACAAATTGAGGAACTAAAGGATAATGGAAAGACAGCCCTGCTCCTCCTACTGGACGTGTCGGCAGTTTTTGATCTAGTGGACCATGCAGTCTTATGCAACCATCTCCAATCTGCTGCCAACTTCACAGGAGATGCCATAGCTTGGGTCCAATCCTTCTTAGCTAATCGCACAATGTGAGTCTTCTCCACCTCTGACTCAGCTGACCCTATCAAAATAACCTGTGGTGTCCCACAAGGATCATGTGTCTCCCCCACCACGTACAATATCTTCACCAAGCCTTTGTTTGACAAGTTGGACAGACTGGGTGTCACCTACACGAACTACGCAGATGACACCCAGATCCTCATACCCCTTTCGGGCGACCACGAGGCAGACTCAGCCTTGGTGAAAAAGATATACACCCTCATTCAGGCATGGATGGCCTCACATGGCCTCTGCCTGAATGACGACAAAACGGAAATACTAATCCTAGGCTCTGTAGCCAACATCCAAAAATGAAGCCCCAACTACACATCCTTCAGCATTGATGACAACCCTATCAAGGTGATGTCTGTGGTTAAAACCCTTGGATTCTATCTGGACTCCTCCCTCACGCTCAACAAACAAGTCAACTCCCTTGCCTCTTCTACTACTTACACCTGTAAACTTATCCACGTATCCAGACCGTACCTATCCAGTGCCAATTGCATCACCCTAGCTAATGCTCTTATCATGTCTAGGTTAGACTACTGCAGCGCCGTGTACTCTGGAGCCAACAAATACGTCACAGACAAACTTCAAAGACTGCAGAATAATGCCCTGAGAGCAGCACTAAACATCCCTGTAGTGATACACAAAATTGCAAATTTGCCAATCAGGGCTTTAGATGACGGCATTAGCCGCTGAAAGCCAATAGTTTATTCAAAGTATGTGCCAAAAATGCTGACAGTAGTCTGTTGTAGCACTTCCATTATGCAGTAGTGAGCTACAAGGAATATGCAGGCCTAGTAGGGGTGGTAGGTCACATTATGCATTGTAGATAAACAGGCAGGGTGAAGGCCCCAGCTCTGTAGCTAACAGACATTATTGGAGTGTTTGGAACATTATGGCACCTATATAGCGCTTAGATAGCCAGTCTTAAGCGCTATGAACACTAAGCTATGAGTGCATGCCTTTTAGAGCTTGCTCACATGGGGTTAATTCATCTCGGCTTCTCTTAGAATATTCTGCCTTTATAACGGTGGCCCTGTATGGCTTCGTAAACAAATCCTCTTTCTCTAAGAAGGCACTGATAAGACATTCCTGAGCTTTCGCGCAGATGGGCTCCAAGTAGGGATGGGAACAGAAAAGGAGCACAGTGGAAATTCACAGAGTTGGGTTTTTCCATGAGCAAGCCTATATTTTGCACAGGGAAAGTTCTGGAACTGTGCGTCATGGACTGACAGCACGAGATTATAAAAATGCATGCCCACATGACTCAGGTGGGAGATCGATCTGTGGACTTGGTTCGAGCAAGATCAAGTGTCCGGAATTTGTGGCTCTGTCGGCACCCTACAGCGCTGTCCTCTGAGCGGGGCTTGTTACAGCTAGCTTATGAGGGCCAGGGTCTCCCAGTGCTGATTGAAGGGGCGCAAGACTGTGTTTCTCTATGTTTCTCTAAGTTCTATGTTCCTCTATATTTTGCATTTCTCTAAGTGTTGTGCTTTGTAATCTTCTCTAACTTGAATCCCAAGATGTTGCTGAAATTCACTGTTTAGAATAAATACTAAAACTTTTTGAAGGTGTCATTTGTCACTAGCATGAGTTCACTGCTCGGCACAATAGAACCTGTATTTTGGGCTGAATTGGGTAATTTTTGCTCCCAAGGGCTGGTCCCGAGGAAGATTTGCCCAATATCAAGACATTTGGTGGCAGCTTGGGGATTTGTGCAGAGCAGTGCCTTGCTGTGAAATGACAAATTGTGTGAGAGAACACAGTGCAGAGTGATGAGCAGGCTGTCGCATATCCTTGGTGGTCTCACTGCAGCTCTGAGACACCAAAGACAGCAACGTTGTGTCGGCTTGCCGTGGCCGATAGCTTGTGTGGTTAAGACTCCCTTCAGTAAATCAGTCGTGACTGACTTATTGCTTGGGAATGGAGCCAGGGAGCACATGGCGATAAACAAGCGGGAAATGGCTATGTTTAAAGCGCTCCGATGAATGGTCAAGAAAGATTTATGTTCAATTAGGAAAGAATTTTATCATGCGGTTTCCCCAAGTTTAAAGTTGTAATTTGAAATGCAAAGTGAGACGGAGTTCTCAACTCTATTCTGTCATGAGGGCAGGAAAATAGTTGCGAGGATTTGACATGCAAATTGTGAATAGATCTAACCATTGATTCAGCCCCAGTGTGCTAGCGAGTGGGGGGCTGTAATGTACAGAGGTGAAGGTTCGCTTTTTTAAATGTATGCTTTTGAATTGTTGACATTCCTGAAGATAACGTGGGAATGATCCGTGTTTAGGAGAAAGAGTAACATCTGTGTTGAGAGCCTAAAGGGTTTGTTTTTTGGGCAACTGTAAATTCCATGTGCTGGTGGTGCATTATGTTTAAAGGAAACACACTAAAATGGCTAAATTGCATTTTAGCTGTGCCTTACTTACAATGGGTGAGAGACTCACTTAAAAAAGGAAGTGAGTGAATGGTATTTGGATTTTCGATTTTTGTGTATTGATTTGAAATTGCAGAATCAGTTTGCAATGGTTTGGGGGGAACAGACAATTTATATTTTTCTAAATTGCCCCTAAATTGCCCCTGGAGTATTTTTGACTGTTCCCACGCTATGCCATGGATTTGTACTGTTGCGTTATAAGTGATGTATATTTTGGAAATAGTGTCCTGTTGACTGCGGTACATGGTGAAAAATGTTGACACATTAACAGCCCACAAGCAATATAGAGTGTGGGTTGCTCTTGCAGGAAAATAAAAACGTGCAGGGAGCTGCACTACACATGGCATGTTTTAAATGCACTGAAATAAGTGGTTATATTCTGGCAATGGTACAACAGAATGAAAAATCTGTGTGTGATAAGACAGCACAAAGATTTAGTGGGTTGCGGGTTCTTTTTAAAGATCGCACATTGCATTGGAGTGAGTTTGTGAAGCCAAACTACAAGGTTACGAGGAAAAAGGAAAAAAAAATGTATGCCTTTAAATGGGACATTGATCAGTTCAAAACAGGCTAAAATACGCTTTGACATTTTGGCAAAAGTACATGGAGTAGAATCTGATGACAAGAAAAAGTGCCTCTTTTGAAAATATGAGTCTTGCTGTGTAGAGCTTGTGCCTTGAAGATAACTTCCACTGTCTTGTGCGAGGTGCGCAAAAAAAAAAAAACACAGTTGGAGGAAGGCAGAAAAGCAGAATACTGCATTCCTGTTCAGTGAAATGGTGTTTACAGAAGCTGGCAGATATGGGAGCTTTTCTGAGTTGCTGAAAGCAGTGCAGGAAATAGTTAATCTGGATGAACTGTCTGAAACGAGTGCCTTCCATTGAAGCCGCCAGTTTAAGAGTTATAGGCAAAGAGATACGTTTGCTGTGTGCTCATGGCGCTGCCATGTGCACATGAAAGATAAACAATGACATTCCTGCATTCCATCCCCTGTGAGAGACACCGTCAGTGTGAGCAAAAACTGAGGAGGGGGGTGCAAAGACAGAATGCTGAAACAGAACTGAAGGCAATAATTGCTGTGAGTGAGAAATTGAAAAAGAGTGCAATCTACCTTACATGCTGATGTACGCATGCTTTCTAACACCGGCATGCAATAACAGAGCTGATCAGAAGTAAAGAATTTGCCCAGTATTAACACGGGAAGGAAAATGCTGCATGCAGAATGGGTGCATCGCATCTGAACATTTGGGGAACCTGTGCATCTGTGAATGGGCTAAGAAAAGACAGCTGCCCATTTCAAGAGACATTGCCGTGCAAGCTGCATCCCCATGCGCCATGTGATGTGATGTGAAGTGAAGAGACATTGCTGTGCAAGCTGCATCCCAGTACTCCATGTGATGTGAACTGAAGTAAAGCGCTGTGCACTGGAGAAGAAACCTCTAGGCGCTTTGAGAAGTGAAAATACAAAGCTGGCAAAATGCAAGCTACATTGCCTGGGCTGGAGTAACTGACAAAGACATTATGGTGTTCCAGATGGAATCAAACTGACAAAGGTAGCCGTTTTGCAAGAGACAACATGCAGAGCGGGGTTTTGGAGTATAACATGAACACTGCACATTAGCCATGATCCAGAAGCCTCACGGCTTAGTGCAAGAATGAATGATTTGTTGAAGCAACAAAGGAACTGATTCAGACTATCGCTCTCAAAGGGGTGGCCCAAGAAATCAGCAGACACCCTTTGGGGAAAATGACAAGTGGAAAACGACAAGTGGAAAACCAGAGGCTTGAAAGACACTAGCTGTATGGAGAAAAATAAACAAAGCTGCTTGTGCAACTGCAGGCGGTATTGGACTGAAGGACTTTACCTTTGAAATATGGAGTGATGCCAGCAGGGCAACCTAAATCAAGATCATGAAACACTGGAAGCAAGTTGGCGCCTGGCATTCGTGATCGCTCTGGTGACAAAGAAAAGCATTGATCCATTGAGAAGTGCGACCTGGGTACTTATTATATGGCTTTTGTAAAAGCACAGATCAGTCTGAGGTACCATTGACCAACTATGATCGCATTGCACAAATGAGCTTGTGATTAGGCAATTACACCCAGTATGGTTGAGTGCAAATAAGCCCCCAGTAACATGCAGAAGGGTGACAAATAATTGTGGTAGCAATGATAACGTGTGTAGTTACCTGATGAGACTTCTGAAGGTGGGGGTGGTGTTAAGGGAAGGGGTGGATAACGCTGATATTGAAGTTTTGATGACATCTTAACGTGAAGAACAATGACATTGTACTTTTGATGAAATCCTAACATTTCTGTTTGTATTTTGCCTAGGCAAAAAACCAAGACAGTTGCGTGCCATGATTGGGGTAGATGTGTGCAATTTGCGGGTGACACTGATCAGTCAAGCAGACGCATTCTCAGAGAAAGCGAGTCACTGCGAGATGATATGTGAACTTTGAACCTGTCCTGCACCGCACTCAATGCTGCTAACATGCATGACATATGAGGACATTTGTTCTGCAACCTGTGAGAAGGTGTCCAACAGAGTAATAACTTTTGCTGAACTGGCACGGTGCAGACTTGGCTAGTTATCAAACATTTGATGCTGCACATTCAAATGATTCAGTTGCTGGAAATAACCTGGTTGATATGTTTTGCCTTTCTTGTTTAAAGGACTGTGGACAATGGGTTGTGGACTGTGACATCATGCACCACACACAGCTGTGTGACACAGCACTTGAATGCTAACACATTGAAAAATGGTTTTTAAATGCACTTTTTGAGATGAATCTGAAAAAACGAAATGTTTTGCTCTTCCAACTGAATTGCTTTAACCAGAGATATTTTGCCTTTTCTAAAACTACTACGTTGCACGTAGGCAGGAAAATTATTTATGAATTGTATGGGCAGCAGGATTATGCAAGCAGGAGCGTAATATATTTTGAGATAAAATCAGTGCGCACACCAAAGTCAGCTGTGCGTAGGTTAAGGTTCTTAATTGGAAGTAATGCTGCCAGGTGTGTGAGCCCTAATTTGAGATGGTAACCTTTGAAACACTGGATAGTTTTACAGCCAGCCTTAAGGCGGGTAAATGAAACCATGACTGACTTGATATTTGATTTTATGACACAGTGTGTGACACGGTTTTTGTTAAACCAACCAGTTTCATGTTTTTGTGGGGACAGCTGTCTCCAGCACACTAATGCAAAGAGTCACCTTTTGATTGTAGACATTTAGAATAATTCTTTGGAAAAGCGCTACAAATGAGTATCCACATGGAATTGCTAGCGTACTGGCCTGGCACATTGTCGGGCATCTTTTGTCACTGACTCATATGATTGGTGCCTATGAAATCCTAGGCCCAAATGTTTCAGTGAATGGATCCAACAATTTGTTTGTTTTATATTTTTTCTGACCAAGAACTGCAGCGAGTGTTCTCGCCAAGATTTTATGGACTATAATTTGACTAAATGCATTTCACACAATGGTGTGATGAAACAGCCACTGCTGGATGGTAGTATAGTGTTTGTATCTAAAACTAATATTGTATATGGTAGGCATCCCACTTGGAGAAGGGTATTCTCCAAGTCACACAAGGTAGAAACTGTGAACATGTTAGATTTTCCAGTAGTAAGGCAACATTTAAATTGTAGGCTGGAAATGCACACCTCTATTATTACAGTGATACACCTAGACATAGATTTATCACGAGGCAATGTTTCCTTAGTACTACCAAGCTGCTACAAATGGAGTCCATTTCTATGGCCCATCACCAAGGTGCGCGTAGCTAGGGAGCTAGATTCATAAATTGCGGGAGCAGCGGGGGGTAACAGGAGCTTTATACGCTTTTGACATAGAAACTGTGCACAATAAGCTAGCCACTATGGGTTCTGATGCCAGCTCTGCTAGAAAACCTCTGGCCTAGTGGGGCCCATTGATATGCCCAACACTGCTACAAGTATTGGCAACCACTGGAGATGGCAGAATTTTAGGTATGAAGACATTTTTTATGCCATAGGGCAGGTCAACAAGACTGCTAAATACACACGATGCATTTTATGGCAAACATTGTTTAATCAGCAGGTGTTGGCTTTTCACTCTGAGTGGGGGCGACCATCCTCAACACACTGGCACACAGAGCTACAGTTACCAGCAAACATATGGATCAAATCGCTTACTTTTGATTGCATGAATAACACATGCCATGCTTTAATGCAAATTAGTAGAATTGTTTTTATTTTGATAACCTGGTGCCCATGGGTTCACCTTGCTCATGAAATTAGATGGTTTTTGGTTTGGTTCCACATACATGGGGGAAGTGTCTAATCACACAGCCCATAGTCACGTTTGAATGCCCTGGGATCAGGGGGAGGGTAGGCCCTTAGAGTGAAAGGCTGCCAGGTTTAGAATTGGTAACCATACATAAATGCAATAGTGCATTGTAGATTAGACTACACCGGATTGCCTTGACATTCTAACTGCATGCTGCTTTTTAACTGACAATCAATATACAATAATTATTTAGGTATTTTTGTGTAGGCCAGGTTTTGGCTAGATTAAATGTCCATGTTCACTTTGTGTAGGTCTTATTTTTTGTGTAGGCCAGGTTTTGGCAAGGGTATATGTCACTGTTCACTTTGTGTACATTTTTGTTTAGGTAGTGTTTTTACTAACCTTGCATGCCACGCTGACTAACCGCTAGAAGATAGTTTGCTTAAACCTCTTGCAAAGCCCCAAGGTCTTTATCACTGCACTACATACTGTGTTGATGGGTATTAGTCAGCATTGTCGCACACACTTTGAATAGGGGTGGAGTGTAGTGATACACAAAATTGCAAATTTGCCAATCAGGGCTTTAGATGACAGCATTAACCGCTGAAAGCCAATAGTTTATTCAAAGTATGTGCCAAAAATGCTGACAGTAGTCTGTTGTAGCACTTCCATTATGCAGTAGTGAGCTACAAGGAATATGCAGGCCTAGTAGGGGTGGTAGGTCACATTATGCATTGTAGATAAACAGGCAGGGTGAAGGCCCCAGCTCTGTAGCTAATAGACATTATTGGAGTGTTTGGAACATTATTGCACCTATATAGCGCTTAGATAGCCAGTCTTAAGCGCTATGAACACTAAGCTATGAGTGCATGCCTTTTAGAGCTTGCTCACATGGGGTTAATTCATCTCGGCTTCTCTTAGAATATTCTGCCTTTCTAACGGTAGCCCTGCATGGCTTCGTAAACAAATCCTCTTTCTCTGAGAAGGCACTGATAAGACATTCCTGAGCTTTCGTGCAGATGGGCTCCAAGTAGGGAGGGGCACAGAAAAGGAGCACAGTGGAAATTCACAAAGTTGGGTTTTTCCATGAGCAAGCCTATATTTTGCACAGGGAAAGTTCTGGAACTGTGCGTCATGGACTGACAGCACGAGATTATAAAAATGCATGCCCACATGACTCAGGTGGGAGATCGATCTGTGGACTTGGTTCGAGCAAGATCAAGTGTCCGGAATTTGTGGCTCTGTCGGCACCCTACAGCGCTGTCCTCTGAGCGGGGCTTGTTGCAGCTAGCTTATGAGGGTCAGGGTCTCCCAGTGCTGATTGAAGGGGCGTAAGACTGTGTTTCTCTATGTTTCTCTAAGTTCTATGTTCCTCTATATTTTGCATTTCTCTAAGTTTTGTGCTTTGTAATCTTCTCTAACTTGAATCCCAAGATGTTGCTGAAATTCACTGTTTAGAATAAATACTAAAACTTTTTGAAGGTGTCATTTGTCACTAGCATGAGTTCAATGCTCGGCACAATAGAACCTGTATTTTTGGCTGAATTGGGTAATTTTTGCTCCCAAGGGCTGGTCCCGAGGAAGATTTGCCCAATATCAAGACAATCCCCTACAAAGATCACGTCACTAAATACAGGAAAGAGGTTAACCGGCTAAAAACAACTGATAGAATCCTACTCAAAACAGCCTCCCTCACCTCTAAATGTCTAAACAACCTAGCCCACCCATACCTTATGGAAAAGATCAATAGGAAAACTTCCACGCGACCCACGAGATCTGCCAACACCTTTAAATTAGAGACTCCTAGGTTTAAACAATCAACTGCGGGAGGAATAAGCTTTCCGGTCAAAGCTACTCACTGCTGGAACAAGTTACCACTCGACCTCAGAACGGAACAACCGTACCCTAAATTCAGACTGAAGATAATTAAATGGCTGCGTGCCAATGACACATAACCTGACTAACACCTAGCATATTCCCACCTTTTCCCATACCGTATCTTCTGCTCACCTGGACCTCCCCACTCCTAAAAATAGCCGAGTACACATCCCCCCTACCTACCTAGCCTATATGACTCCAGATTTATAGCCTGACCTATAAACTTGATCATACAACCAGCTGCTTAGACAGTCTCGCTAGAGTGCCTCGGATATCCCAACATATGCCCTAATCTTGTAAATATGTGTGTATATATTCCTGTATATATTTGCTCTGTCTTGCCTATGTGTTTTACATACTCATGCCAAATACTGTAACAAGCTTAAGTTTTCCTGTACACTGTTGCGCCCGGCTACCCAAGGGTTTGGCGCGCATTACCAAATAAATAAACAAACAAACAGAGAGCCACGGTGGGGCTCTGTCCAGTACCCATCAGAAGGACATGTATACCTATTGAAGCGCCAATAACCCGACAACCGTGGGCTGCTGCAAGGTACTCGTTGAGACAACCATACCAGCAGTTAACACGAAATGAAGACTACTTGCAAACTGTCCCGGAAGAGACCTAAAGAGCCTTAATGGAAGGCGAGTGGTGATGACCCAAGTGCCCGGACAGACGTACAGATGAACATAAACTACAATCAAAAGATGACACATAAGGATGAAATGTGAAGAGTAATGATGTAATAGACTTTTAAGAAGAGACGTTGGTGATATATAAAGAAAGGTAACCATGAAGTGAGATGAAATATGCAACTAACTAACGCCTGTAAATAGGCTTGGAACGTAAGAAGCTAAGGAAACGGTACTGTTTGCAATGCTGAGTAGAAGAATAGAGCGACAAGCGCCAATTATATATCTACCTCAATGAAGCACATTATACAAGTGCTACTCCATTTTGTAAAAGCAGAATTAAGCCCAGGCTACAAGTGGCCAACCGAGCCGAGATTCATATTCCAGCTAAAGCCAGAAGGAAAGAGCGGAATCGAAACTGAGCGCAAGGCAGCTCATGCCTCGAATTCGAGGTCAACTCAAGGAAGGTAGGAGAGCGGCAACTTGGAAGAAACTAAACTTAAGAGCATAGCAGCCAGCCAGTGAAGGTCGAGATAAGGAGGCCCCAGGCAGGTGGCAAGGCTAAGGAAGAATTAAATACACGAAAATATGGAAAATTAAGAAGATTCACAGTGAACAGACACATGACCAGCCGAGCGCGAAGAGGAACCCACGTCTGATGTCACCCAGAACCCTAGGATGCCATAACTTTTTCTGATAAGAAGCTACAGTTTCGAGGCCATCCTCAGCCAACTAATTGACACATAGCCCTAAAGGTACTGATTGATGGAAGGAAGGCAGAATGAATCTTGGGGCACACTGCATCTGGGTGCCAATTCTGCAAGCTGCTAATTAAAGTGGAGATTTATGCCTAGGGGTGTAACCCACCAAATCACAATGGACCAAATATTCTAGGATCCTATAGCTAGTAGAACCAATAAAACGTCGTACTTGTAGTGACATCTATCACGAGTGATGTAGAGGGATGGGTGTAGATGTCCACCCGATAAGAGTTATCCAATCCTCACGCTCACGTTACCATATACAGATATAGTTCCTATACTCAAGCTACCTTTCACGACCAATAGAATTGCATGACAAACTTTGAGTGTAAAACGTCAATGATGATGAAAATCTGCTATAACTATTGCTGTCTGAATGAAGAATTTGGAAGTTGAAGCGAGACAGGTGATCGCAGCTCTGATGATTTCCATTTGTTTCCCCGTTTGTTGTACTTGTCATTAAACAGACTTCCCTTTGCCTAACCATTGACTTGTCCTTATTGATTGGTGTTGGAGTAAGTAAAACCTGCACCCCATCCTCCTCAAGGTTCAGCTATCTCGTTTTAAGGTGCCGGAGGGCGAGCTCTGAATCTCATTTGCCCGTTCAGAGGTCCCTCTGCCCTCCAGTACAGTGGTGTCCCTGCACCCTTGTTCACTATATTGTGAGTGCGGGTTGCAGGGCTGTCCCCTGCAGGCGATCCCAAAAAAGTCAAAAATCAAAAGAAAAAAAGTAAAGGACCCTGCAACGCCGGTTCCTGATCACAGAAGTGAAAGGGAGCAGGCGTTGCAGGGACACAGCGAGTTGGCGGCACACAGCAAAGTGTGTCACAGCAAAGTTAAGTAGGGCCTGGGGGGTGTGGGTGGAGGCGGCGGTCAAGTCGGAAATATTCAGGGGAGAAAAGACCAAAGGTTATTTTCAGAAAAATAATCTTCAGTCTTTTCTCCCTCGAACATTTCCGTCACGGGATTCAACCATGATCTGACGGGACACTGTACACAGGGAATGCACCCAGAGGGTTACAAGTAGTCATGTTTTATTGTGTTTATAAGTGGTTTTTAGTCAATTGTCCTTTACTGTTGTGTGTTTATGATTGTCTCGTTACAATCAAATACACTTAAATTTGATTTGGGTTACAAGTTAGGGTACAGGATAGTGGGGGAGCTGGGTGCATAGGGGAGCAGGCGAGGTGGGGTCTCTGGATGGGGGGTATGGTGGAATGGAGCAATCAGCAATTGGATAGAATTTCTTTGAAGAGTACGGTCTTCTGATCCGTCCTGAAGTAGAGAATGGAAGGGCACAGTCTTATCTGTGTTGGTAGTTTGCTCCAGAGACATGGTGCACAGCAAGATGAGGCTTTTTACTCCATCTTGCAGTTGTTTTTTAGTGCAGCAATGCCCTGCTTCTGGGGATTTGTCGGTTTCAGGAGATTGTACGTTTCTCAGCCTGATTGTGCAGTGTTTTGGTTGTGACTGCTTTGTAGGTTGTGTAAGCTGTCTTGAACATGACACATTACATTCAGCGATAACAAGTAAAATGGCTGAGCCTTGTGTTAGGGGCCGTGCCTTGGGAATGCAAGAGGACCCCTGATTTTCTGTAAATTGACAGAATGTGATCAGGTGGTATTTGCCGGTGCCAATTATATAAGAAGAGAGTGGTCGCTGCAGTCCAAACAAGTTGCATTTTCACTTCGCCATAATCTACCCACCTTTGAATTAAACTTTAACCAGTTCTAAATTAAATATGTCTATTCATCACGGTACGAGTAGGTCTCTATAACCTACGTCAGCCGTTTGTTTTGGTGGCAGGATTACACCTAATTAGTCAATGGAGGTTTTTCAGTCTTCTACACTTGATATTAAAGATGATATTTTTACTCTGGATTAAGGTAATCAAGTTTAAGCATAACGTGATTTTTATTATAAAGCCCGAAGTATACTGCATTGAACTGTATTCAGTGTTAGGTGAGGCCGCTTCAGGCCCAGGTGCCTGTACATGGGTGCAACAGGCTCACAGAATGTCCCACCACACCGCGGAGCAGCCTGCAGCTCAACTGGTTCATGCATTGAGCCAGTGATGCTCTTTGAGGGACAAACAGGATGGGGGCACAAGTGCCACTGGAGAGTGGGGTGGAAAGGGATGTCAAGGGTTCCACGCCATTACGCCGAAAGTAATAACTTCGATGTAATTGACTTCGATGTGATTACTTAAAAATGTCACTTCGATTTTTATTTTTTTTATTTGGGCGATTCACCCCATGCCCTCCCTTCCCCTTCACTTCTAGCCCTACCCCAAAACCCTCCCTACTCCCTTTTGCCCCTAACCCATAATTGCCTCTATCTATCGAAGTCATTTGGAAGTACTCACTTCAAAGTAACTACTTTGAAGACTTGAAGTCATTACCGACGTTGAAACCACGGGATACCATGTAAAGCTAACCCCTGTCAGACGTTCATCCTGGACAGCAGCTGATCACCTTGTGACATTTGGACAGAAACACCCTCAGCATACCCTGCAGTTGCTGGAGGTCACGTGGACAGGAATACCGTCCAGCACACCCTATAGTTGCTGGAGTTCACGTGGACAGGAACGCAGTCCAGCACACCCTGCAGTTGCTGGAGGACACGTGAATAGAAACACCGTCCAGCACACCCTGCAGTTGCTGGAGGACACGTGAACAGGAACACCCTCAGCACACCCTGCAGTTGCTGGAGGTCACGTGGACAGGAACACCGTTCAGCACACCCTATAGTTGCTGGAGTTCACGTGGACAGGAACGCAGTCCAGCACACCCTGCAGTTGCTGGAGGACACGTGAATAGAAACACCGTCCAGCACACCCTGCAGTTGCTGGAGGACACGTGAACAGGAACACCCTCAGCACACCCTGCAGTTGCTGGAGGTCACGTGGACAGGAACACCGTTCAGCACAAACTATAGTTGCTGGAGGTCGCATGGACAGGAGCACCGTCCAGCATACCCTGCAGTTGCTGGAGGTCGTGTGGACAGGAACACCATCCAGCACACACTATAGTAGCTGGATGTCGCGTGGATAGGAGCACCGTCCAGCATACCCTGCAGTTGCTGGAGGACAGGTGGACAGGAACACCGTCCAGCACACCCTGCAGTTGCTGGAGGTCACGTGGACAGGAACACCGTTCAGCACACCCTGCAGTTGCTGGAGGTCACGTGGACAGGAACACCGTTCAGCACACCCTATAGTTGCTGGAGTTCACGTGGACAGGAACGCAGTCCAGCACACCCTGCAGTTGCTGGAGGACACGTGAATAGAAACACCGTCCAGCACACCCTGCAGTTGCTGGAGGACACGTGAACAGGAACACCCTCAGCACACCCTGCAGTTGCTGGAGGTCACGTGGACAGGAACACCGTTCAGCACAAACTATAGTTGCTGGAGGTCGCATGGACAGGAGCACCGTCCAGCATACCCTGCAGTTGCTGGAGGACAGGTGGAGAGAAACACCGTCCAGCACAAACTATAGTTGCTGGAGGTCACATGGACAGGAGCACCGTCCAGCATACCCTGCAGTTGCTGGAGGTCGTGTGGACAGGAACACCATCCAGCACACACTATAGTAGCTGGATGTCGCGTGGATAGGAGCACCGTCCAGCATACCCTGCAGTTGCTGGAGGACAGGTGGACAGGAACACCGTCCAGCACACCCTGCAGTTGCTGGAGGACACGTGGACAGGAACACCGTCCAGCACTCCTTGCAGTTGCTGGAGGACACGTGCACAGAAACACCGTCCACCCCACTCTGCAGTTGCTGGAGGTTGCGTGGACAGGAACACCCTTCCAACATACCCTGCAGTTGCTCGAGGACAGGTGTACAGGAACACCGCCCAGCACTCCTTGCAGTTGCTGGAGGACACGTGCACAGAAACACCGTCCACCCCACTCTGCAGTTGCTGGAGGTTGCGTGGACAGGAACACCCTTCTAGCATACCCTGCAGTTGCTCGAGGACAGGTGGACAGGAACACCGTCCAGCACACCCTGCAGTTGCTGGAGGTCATTTGGACAGGAACACCCTCAGCACACCCTGCAGGTACTGGGGGTCACGTGAACAGGAACACCCTCAGCACACCCTGCAGTTGCTGGAGGACACGTGCAAAGAAACACCGTCCAGCACACACTGCTGTTGCTGGAGGTCACGTGGACAAGAACACCATCCAGCATACCCTGGCATTGCTGGAGGACACGTGGACAGGAACACCGTCCAGCATACCCTGCAGTTGCTCGAGGGCAGGTGGACATGAAAACCATCCAGCATACCCTGGCATTTCTGGAGGACACGTGGACAGGAAAACCGTCCAGCACACCCTGCAGTTGCTGGAGGACAAGTGCAAAGAAACACCGTCCAGCATACCCTGCATTTGCTGGAGGTCACGTTGACAGGAACACCGTCCAGCATATACTGCAGTTGCTGGAGGCCACGTGGACAGGAACGCCGTCCAGCACACCCTATAGTTGCTGGAGGTCGTGTGGACAGGAGCACCGTCCAGCCTACCCTGCAGTTGCTGGAGGACAGGTGGACAGGAACACCGTCCAGCACACCGTGCAGGTGCTGGAGGACACGTGGACAGGCACACCATCCGGCACTCCTTGCAGTTGATGGAGGTCATTTGGACAGGAACACTCTCAGCATACCCTGCAAGTGCTGGAGGACACGGGGACAGGAACACCGTCCAGCACACCCTGCAGTTGCTGGAGGACACGTGCAAAGAAACACCGTCCAGCACACTCTGCTGTTGCTGGAGGTCACGTGGACAAGAACACCATCCAGCATACCCTGGCATTGCTGGAGGACACGTGGAAAGGAAAACCGTCCAGCACACCCTGCAGTTACTGGAGGACAAGTGCACAGAAACACCGTCCAGCATACCCTGCATTTGCTGGAGGACAGGTGCACAGGAACTTCGTCCAGCACACCCTGCAGTTGCTGGAGGACACGTGCACAGAAACACCGTCCACCCCACTCTGCAATTGCTGGAGGTTGCGTGGACAGGATCACTGTCCAGCATACCCTGCCCTTGCTGGAGGACACGTGGACAGGAACACCATCCAGAATACCCTGAATTCGCTGGAGGACAGGTGGACAGAAACCCTGCCCAATTACACCCTGCAGTTGCTGGAGGACACCTGCACAGAAACACTGTCCAGCCCACTCTGCAGTTGCTGGAGGTCGTGTGGGCAGGAACACCATCCAGCATACCCTGCCCTTGCTGGAGGACAGGTGGACAGGAACACCGTCCAGCACACCCTGCAGTTGCTAGAGGACACGTGCACAGAAACACTGTCTAGCATACCCTTCATTTGCTGGAGGTCACATGGACAGGAACACATATCCAGCATACCCTGCAGTTGCTGGAGGACATGTGACACCGTCAAGCACACCATGCAGTTGCTGGAGGACACATGGACAGGAACACTGTCCAACATACCCTGAATTTGCTGGAGGTCACGTGGACAGGAACACATATCCAGCATGCCCTGCAGTTGCTGGAGGACACGTGGACAGTGACACCGTCCAGCATACCCTGCAGTTGCTGGAGGACACATGGACAGGAACACTGTCCAGCATACCCTGCAGTTGCTGGAGGACAGGTGGACAGGAACACCGTTCAGCGCACCGTGCAGTTGCTGGAGGACACGTGGACAGGAACTCCGTCCAGCACGCCCTGCAGTTGCTGTAGGACACATGCACAGTAACACCGTCCAGCCCACTCTGCAGTTGCTGGGGGTCGCGTGGGCAGGAACACCATCCAGCATACCCTGCCGTTACTGGAGGACAGGTGGACAGGAACACCGTCCAGTACACCCTGCAGTTGCTGGAAGACACGTGGACAGGAACACCGTCCAGCACACCCTGAAGTTGCTGGAGGACACGTGCACAGAAACACCATCCAGCATACCCTGCATTTGCTGGAGGTCACGTGAACAGGTACAACATCCAGCATACCCTGCAGTTGCTGGAGGACACGTGGACAGTGACACCATCCAGCATACCAGTTGCTGGACGACGCGTGGACAGGAACACCGTCCAGCATACCCTGCAGTTGCTGGAGGTCACGTTGACAGTAACACCATCCAGCATATCCTGCAGTTAATGGAGGCCACGTGGACAGGAACCCCATCCAGCATACCCTGCAGTTGCTTGAGGACAGGTGGACAGGAACTCCGTCCAGCAGACCCTGAAGTTGCTGGGGGACACGTGGACAGGAACACCGTCCGTCACACCTTGCAGTTGCTGGAGGACACGTGCACAGAAACACTGTCCACCCCACTCTGCAATTGCTGGAGGTTGTGTGGACAGGAACACTATCCAGCACACCCTGCAGTTGCTTGAGGACAGGTGGACAGGAACTCCGTCCAGCACATCCTGCAGTTGGTGGAGGACACGTGGACAGGAACACCGTCCACCCCACTCTGCAATTGCTGGAGGTTCCGTGGACAGGAATTCTGTCCAGCATACCCTGCCCTTGCTGGAGGACACGTGGACAGGAACCCCGTCCAGCATACCCTGCAGTTGCTTGAGGACAGGTGGACAGGAACTCCGTCCAGCACACCCTGCAGTTGCTGGAGGACACGTGGACGGGAACACCGTCCACCCCACTCTGCAATTGCTGGAGGTTCCGTGGACAGGAATACTGTCCAGCATACCCTGCAGTTGCTGGAGGTCGCGTGGACAGGAACACCATCCAGCATACCCGTTGCTGGACGACGCGTGGACAGGAACACCGTCCAGCATACCCTGCAGTTGCTGGAGGACACGTGGACAGGAACACTGTCCAGCATACCCTGCAGTTGCTGGAGGACACGTGGACAGGAACACCATACAGCATACCCTGCAGTTGCTGGAGAACACGTGGACAGCAACACCGTCTAGCATACCCTGCAGTTGATGGAGGTTGTGTGGACAGGAACACCATCCAGCATACCAGTTGCTGGACGACGCGTGGACAGGAACACCGTCCAGCATACCCTGCAGTTGCTGGAGGTCGCGTGGACAGGAACACCATCCATCATACCCTGCAGTGGCTGGAGGACACGTGGACAGGAACACCATCCAGCATACCCTGCAGTGGCTGAAGGACATGTGGACAGGAACACCGTCCAGCATACCCTGAAGTTGCTGGAGGTCACGTGGACAAGGACACTGTCCAGCATGCCCTGAAGTTGCTGGAGGTCGCGTGGACAGGAACACCATCCAGCATACCCTGAAGTTGCTGGAGGACATGTGGACAGGAACACTGTCAAACATACCATGCAGTTCCTGGAGGAGAGGTGGACAGGAACACCGTCCAGCACACCCTGCAGTTACTTGAGGTCACGTGGACAGGAACACCATCCAGCATACCATGTAGTCACCGGAGGACGCATGGACAGGAACACCATCCAGCATGCCTTGCAGTTTCTGTGGGACGTGTGGACAGGAACACCGTCCAGCATGCCCTGCAGTTGCTGGAGGACGCTTGGACAAGAACACCGTCCAGCATGCCCTGCAATTGCTGGAGGTCACGTGGACAGGAACACCATCCAGCATACCATATAGTCACCAGAGGACACATGGACAGGAACACCATCCAGCATGCCCTGCAGTTGCTGTGGGACACGTGGACAGGAACACCGTCCAGCATGCCCTGCAGTTGCTGGAGGACGCTTGGACAGGAACACCGTCCAGCATACCCTGCAGTTGCTGGAGGTTGCATTGACAGGAACACCATCAAGCACACCCTGCAGTGGCTGGAGGACACGAGGACAGTGACACCGTCAAGCATACCCTGCAGTTGCTGGAGGACACGTGGACAGGAAAACCGCCCAGCATACCCTGCAGTTGCTGGAGGTCGCATGGACAGGAACACCATCCAGCATACCCTGCAGTGGCTGGAGGACACGTGGACAGGAACAGCATCCAGCATGGCCTGCAGTGGCTGAAGGACATGTGGACAGGAACACCGTCCAGCACACCCTGAAGTTGCTGGAGGTCACGTGGACAAGGACACCGTCCAGCATACCCTGAAGTTGCTGGAGGTCGCGTGGACAGGAACACCATCCAGCATACCCTGCAGTTGCTGGAGGACATGTGGACAGGAACACTGTCAAACATACCCTGCAGTTGCTGGAGGAGAGGTGGACAGGACCACCGTTCAGCACACCCTGCAGTTGCTTGAGGTCACGTGGACAGGAACACCATCCAGCATACCATGTAGTCACCGGAGGACGCATGGACAGGAACACCATCCAGCATGCCTTGCAGTTGCTGTGGGACGCGTGGACAGGAACACCGTCCAGCATGCCCTGCAGTTGCTGGAGGACGCTTGGACAGAAACACCGTCCAGCATGCCCTGCAATTGCTGGAGGACACGTGGACAGGAACACTGTCCAGCATACCCTGCAGTTGCTAGAGGACAGGTGGACAGGAACACCATCCAGCATACCCTGCAGTTGCAGGAGGACAGGTGGACAGGAACGCTGCCCAGCACACCCTGCAGTTGCTGGAGGTCGTGTGGGCAGGAACACCATCCAGCGTACCCTGCATTTGCTGGAGCTCACGTGAACAGGAACACCATCCAGCATACCCTGCAGTTGCTGGAGGACACGTGGTCAGTGACACCATCCAGTTTACCAGTTGCTGGACGACACTTGGACAGGTACACCATCCAGCATACCCTGCAGTTGCTGGAGGACACGTGGACAGTGACACCATCAAGCATACCCTGCAGATGCTGGAGGTCGCGTGGACAGGAACACCATCCAGCATACCAGTTGCTGGACGACGCGTGGAAAGGAACACCGTCCAGCATACCCTGCAGTTGCTGGAGGACACGTGGACAGGAACACTGTCCAGCATACCCTGCAGTTGCTGGAGGACACGTGGACAGGAACACCATACAGCATACCCTGCAGTTGCTGGAGGACACGTGGACAGCAACACCGTCTAGCATACCTTGCAGTTGCTGGAGGTTGCGTGGACAGGAACACCATCCAGCATACCAATTGCTGGACGACGCGTGGACAAAATCACCGTCCAGCATACCCTGAAGTTGCTGGAGGTTGCATTGACAGGAACACCATCCAGCACACCCTGCCGTGGCTGGAGGACACGTGGAAAGGAACACCGTCCAGCATACCCTGCAGTTGCTGGAGGACACGTGGACAGTGACACCGTCAAGCATACCCTGCAGTTGCTGGAGGTCGCGTGGACAGGAACATCATCCAGCATACCTTGCAGTGGCTGGAGGACACGTGGACAGGAACACCATCCAGCATACCCTGCAGTTGCTGGAGGAGAGGTGGACAGAAACACCGTCCAGCACACCCTGCAGTTCCTTGAGGTCGCGTGGACAGGAAAACCAACCAGCATACCATGTAGTCACCGGAGGACGCATGGACAGGAACACCATCCAGCATGCCCTGCAGTTGCTGTGGGACGCGTGGACAGGAACACCATCCAGCATACCCTGAAGTTGCTGGAGGACATGTAGACAGGAACATCAACCAGCATACCAGTTGCTGGACGACGCGTGGACAGGAACACCGTCCAGCATACCCTGCAGTTGCTGGCGGTCACGTGGACAGGAACATCAACCAGCATACCATGTAGTCACTGGAGGACGCATGGACAGGAACACCATCCAGCATGCCCTGCAGTTGCTGTGGGACACGTAGACAGGAACACCATCCAGCATGCCCTGCAGTTGCTGTGGGACGTGTGGACAGGAACACCGTCCAGCATGCCCTGCAGTTGCTGTGGGACGCGTGGACAGGAACACCGTCCAGCATGCCCTGCAGTTGCTGTGGGACGCGTGGACAGGAACACCGTCCAGCATGCCCTGCCATTGCTGGAGGACACGTGGACAGGAACACTGTGAAACATACTCTGCAGTTGCTGGAGGACAGGTGCACAGGGACAGATAATGCCCAGGATGCGCGCTGAAGGTGAAAAGGAAAGAGAGGATTAGGGAAAGGAAAGGGAAGGGGAATGGAGTAGGAGAAATAGTAGAGGCAGGAGAGAACAGAACCTCAGTTTTTGCGGGATTGAGTTGTAAAAATGAGAAGTCATCCAGTTCTGGACAGCTGAAAGATGGTTTGAAATGGTAGAGTGTAAAGCAGAACCAAAGGAGGAGAAAGAGAGAAATATCTTGGTGTCATTGGCGTATAGATGAAAAGAAAGGTGGAAGGAAGAGGGCAGAAGGGGGAGCTATGTAAAGGGAGAAGAGGCCTGAGTATCGAGCCTTGAGGGACACCAAATAGAAAAGGGAGTGATGGAGAAGAGTGTCCAGCCCAGGTAACGGAGTAGGTCTGTTGCAAAAGGTCAAAGCAAAACCATTTGAGGGCAGACCCAGAGATACCCAAAGTGGAAAGAGAGGAAATAAGAGGAGAGTGGTCCACAGTGTCGACTGTGGCGGTTCTGTTAACGGTGTGCCCAGACGAAACACAATGTGTGTGTCTTCTGCATCTGTGAAGAAAAGGACCCTATGTCTAAAAATCAGGTCTGCCAGAGGACGCAGGTAGAGATTAAATGGGACATGTGGATGGGCAGAGTCCTGAGGCACACCACAGGAAAGTGTGGCCGGAGCAAAAAGAGATGGACTGAGATCGCTCTGCATGAAAGGACGCAAACCAAGCCAACGGGATACCAGAAATCCCTGCCTGCTCTAGGCGGTGCAAAAGAGCCACGTGGTCCACTGTATCGGAAGCTGCAGAGATGTCGAGGAGAATGAACACCCCAACCCCTTTGTAGTCCTGTGCATGGCTAAGTCATCCTGGAGTGAAATCAGGGCAGACTCTGTACCCATCAGAGGTCGGAAACCTGATTGAAAAGAATGCAAACAGCGTTTGTCTCCAGAAAATGGGAAACAGTAGGGGTTATGCTAGCTTCCATAAGCTTCATGAGCAGAGGCAGCAGAGATATGGGGCAGTAGTTAGTCACCTCTGTTGGAGTGAGGTTTGCTTTTTTCAAAAGGGGGGTGACCAGCGCCTGTGTCAGCCGAGCGGGGATAACTCCTGATGAGAACGAGTAGCGCAGAGCCATTGTAAATACGGACATGGCACTCAAAGGGAGGGCCTGGGAAATGGTCAAGGGCAGTGCATCAATAGGAGATGCTGATCTAAGCTTACTCAAGACCTTAAATACCATAGCATCATCAATTGACTCAAATTAAAAGGTTTCAGTGCAACATGTATTAAGAACCTCCTCCTTCTGATCAGGGTTGACATAAAGCGGGCTCCCCTTAGCAATTGACTGACAAATCAGACAGATATTCTCAGTAAAAAAGGTGCTGATACCGTCACATTGAGTTTGAGGACAGGAGGCATCGGCCTCCAGAAAGGGGGTGAAGAAAGTTCTTTTGCAACTTTAAATAGTTCACGCAGAGCACCAGCTGCAGATGCGATGCATAGGACTGGGACTTTGCTGCTGAGAATGCTGTGTGCTAGTGAGCCGCTTCCAATGTGTACACATCTCTAGCCTGTGGATCATAATTAGAACACCACCTGCGGCGTTCAAGGCGGCGGCAGCTTTGTTTACAGGCTCAGAGACTGGTGGTGAACCAAGGGGCCAGGGCTTTGAAGATGATGATGGTTATCTTTATGATGAGGATGCTGCTGATGATGATGATGCTGATGATAATGATGATAAATAGGATGATGATGACGCACATGATGATGATTGTGAACATAATCATGATGATGATAAGTAGGAGGATGATGATGATAATAATGATGAGGATGATGCCTATGATGATGATTGTGACAATAATCATGATGATGATAAGTAGGATGATGATGATGATGGTAATAATAATGATGAGGATGATGCCCATGATGATGATTGTGACAATAATCATGATGATGATAAGTAGGATGATGATGATGATGATAATAATAATGATGAGGAGGATGCCCATGATGATGATTGTGACAATAATGATGATGATGATAATCATGATGATGATGACAATAAAGAGGATCAGGAGGATGATGATGATAAAGATGATGAGGATGAAGAACACCTGGGACCTTTGCAGCCAAACAGACAAGATGGGTGCATCACTTGCCAGGAACTGTTATGCAACGTATAAGCATGAAAGCCAATATGCAACACACATGTGGGTGGGTGACATAATCACATGTAAAACTGTATTAAACACAAATAGAGCACCAAAATAAACACATAGATTCATGAATGTAAAGTAGCACCCTTGTTTGACTCACATCCTCCCCTTCACCCACCAGTCCCTCCCCAACAATACTTTGAAAATGCATCCCCTCTACTCAGACCCCTCTCCCCGACAACACTCCCCAAACACATCCCTTTTGTATCCCCTTCACTCCCCTCTCAGCACTGCCTCCTCAACAATGAATCCAAAACACCCCTCATTCAAACCCCACCCACCACTCACTCCCCAACAACACCCCAAACACATTTCCTCCAGCCAGACACCCCTCTTAAACAACGCACCCAAACAAATCCCCTTCACTCTCCACTTACTAAACCCTCCCCAATACTGCACAAGCACCTCTCCTTCACAGCTCCTTCACACTCCACTCACTAATCCCTCCCCAATACTGCACAAGAACCTCTCCTTCATAGCTCCTTCACACTCCACTCACTAAACCCTCCCCAATACTGCACAAGCACCTCTCCTTCACAGCTCTTTCACACTCCACTCACTAAACCCTCCCCAATACTGCACAAGCACCTCTCCTTCACAGCGCCTTCACACTCCACTCACTAAACCCTCCCCAATACTGCACAAGCACCTCTCCTTCACAGCTCCTTCACAATCCACTCACTAAACTCTCCCCAATACTGCACAAGCACCTCGTCTTCACATCCCCTTCACACTCCACTCACTAAACCCTCCCCAATACTGCACAAGCACCTCTCCTTCACAGCTCCTTCACACTCCACTCACTAAACCCTCCCCAATACTGCACAAGCACCTCTCCTTCACAGCTCCTTCACACTCCACTCACTAAACCCTCCCCAATACTGCACAAGCACCTCTCCTTCACAGCTCCTTCACACTCCACTCACTAAACCCTCCCCAATACAGCACAAGCACCTCGTCTTCACATCCCCTTCACACTCCACTCACTAAACCCTCCCCAATACTGCAGAAGCACCTCTCCTTCACAGCTCCTTCACACTCCACTCACTAAACCCTCCCCAATACTGCACAAGCACCTCTCCTTCACAGCTCCTTCACACTCCACTCACTAAACCCTCCCCAATACTGCACAAGCACCTCTCCTTCACAGCTCCTTCACACTCCACTCACTAAACCCTCCCCAATACTGCACAAGCACCTCTCCTTCACAGCTCCTTCACACTCCACTCACTAAACCCTCCCCAATACTGCACAAGCACCTCGTCTTCACATCCTCTTCATACTCCACTCACTAAACCCTCCCCAATACTGAACAAGCACCTCTCCTTCACAGCTCCTTCACACTCCACTCACTAAACCCTCCCCAATAGTGCACAACTACCTCTCCTTCACAGCTCCTTCACACTCCACTCACTAAACCCTCCCCCAATACTGCACAAGCACTTCTCCTTCACAGCTCCTTCACACTCCACTCACTAAACCCTCCCCAATACTGCACAAGCACCTCGTCTTCACATCCCCTTCACACTCCACTCACTAAACCCTCCCCAATACTGCACAAGCACCTCTCCTTCACAGCTCCTTCACACTCCACTCACTAATCCCCCCCAATACTGCACAAGCACCTAGCCTTCAAAGCTCCTTCACACTCCACTCACTAAAACCTCCCCAATACTGCACAAGCACCTCTCCTTCACACCCCCTTCTCACTCCACTCACTAAACCCTCCCCAATACTGCACAGACACCGCTCCTTCACATCCCCTTCACACTCCACTCACTAAACCCTCCCCAATACTGCACAAGCACCTCTCCTTCACAGCTCCTTCACACTCCACTCACTAAACCCTCCCCAATACTGCACAAGCACCTCTCCTTCACAGCTCCTTCACACTCCACTCACTAATCCCTCCCCAATACTGCACAAGCACCTCTCCTTCACATCCCCTTCACACTCCACTCACTAATCCCTCCCCAATACTGCACAAGCACCTCTCCTTCACATCCCCTTCACACTCCACTCACTAATCCCTCCCCAATACTGCACAAACACCTCTCCTTCACAGCTCCTTCACACTCCACTCACTAAACCCTCCCCAATACTTCACAAACACCTCTCCTTCACAGCTCCTTCACACCCCACTCACTAAACCCTCCCCAATACTGCACAAGCACCTCTCCTTCACACCCCTTCACACTCCACTCACTAAACCCTCCCCAATACTTCACAAACACCTCTCCTCCACATCCCCTTCACACTCCACTCACTAAACCCTCCCCAATACTGCACAAGCACCTCTCCTTCACACCCCCTTCACATTCCACTCACTAAATCCTCCCCAATACTGCACAAGCACCTCGTCTTCACATCCCCTTCACACTCCACTCACTAAACCCTCCCCAATACTGCACAAGCACCTCTCCTTCACAGCTCCTTCACACTCCACTCACTAAACCCTGCCCAATACTTCACAAACACCTCTCCTTCACATCCCCTTCACACTCCACTCACGAAACCCTCCCCAATACTGCACAAGCACTTCTCCTTCACATCCCCTTCTCACTCCACTCACTAAACCCTCCCCAATACTGCACAAACACCTCTCCTCCACATCCCCTTCACACTCAGCCACCACTCCCTCCAAAGCAACCGCACACCGCTGCCTTCCCAACAACAGTCCCCAAACACATCCCCATTGTCATATGAGTCATCTCTGAACTGTGTTATATAGCGGGGCCATGGCGTTTGCTCCACATGATAGTTCCACCTTCTTGGAGATAAATAATAATTTGGGGCACCTCACGCTCTGTTCCCTGAACAAAATACGAGATTTAGGTTTGGAAAAGCCCATCTTAATCAAGGGCTGTGGCTCACTAGGACTTTTGAACACAAGCAGCCTTACTAAATGTTAGGTCGGCGGTCAGACATGTACACCAAATTCATGGCTTCATTGTGGAAACTAAGCTTGATATCATGTTTATCACGGAAACACGGGTAACTAACACCTCTCAGGCCTTATTTCACTGGTAAGTGCCTAAAGGATATCTTATACAATCCATCGATCGCGCTGTTAAGCGAGGCGGAGGGGTAGCCAAGTTTTGAAAGCGTCTTTGAAAATCTCACATTTGAAGTTAGTATATTGGGCTGATTTAACAAAGATACGTCCCCTTACAGTGTAGATATCACCAAATATCTCTACTGACATTTTATTTGGGTACCGTCCGGTGGGACCAGCTACAGTCTTTCTTGAATACCTGGATTTACTTTTGACAGAGGCAGGCGGCCAGCATAAGGAGCTACTCTGTCTTCGTGATTTCATTATCTGACAGAGGCAGGCGGCAAGCATAAGCAACTACTCTGTCTTGGGGATTTCATTATCTGGCAGAGCCAGGCGGCAAGTATAAGGAACTACTCTGTCTTCGTGATTTCATTATCTGACAGAGGCAGGCGGCAAGCATAAGCAACTACTCTGTCTTGGTGATTTCATTATCTGGCAGAGCCAGGCGGCAAGCATAAGGAACTACTCTGTCTTGGTGATTTCATTATCTGGCAGAGCCAGGCGGCAAGCATAAGGAGCTACTCTGTCTTGGTGATTTCATTATTTGGCACAGGCAGGCGACAAGCATAAGAAGCTACTCTGTCTTGGTGATTTCATTATCTGGCAGAGCCAGGCAGCAAGCATAAGGAGCTACTCTGTCTTCTTGATTTCATTATCTGGCAAGACGACTGTTCTATATCTGATTCTGAGGTGCTTTGTAGGCAGCCATGATTTAAAACCATTAGAAGTATCCTTGTCTCATATATGGGGTCACTGTCTCAATACACTTCTGAATTAAACTGATCTGCCTGTTTAATGGTCCGATCATCTGGTGACGATGCTTATTTTTAGTCATCTTTAGAGTGGAGACTCATCTTCCAGGATCACCTCTAGTTCTCAATTAGTTCTTAGTTTTGCAAGGTCACAGAATAAGATAAAATCTCAGGACAGGATGTTGAAAGTCTTTAGAGTGGAGACTCATCTTCCAGGAACACCTCTAGTTCTCAGTTTTGCAAGGTCACAGAATAAGATAAAATCTCAGGACAGGATGTTGAAAGTCTTTAGAGTGGAGACTCATCTTCCAGGAACACCTCTAGTTCTCAGTTTTGCAAGGTCACAGAATAAGATAAAATCTCAGGACAGGATGTTGAAGAGCCTTGCATTCTATAAATTCCTCACTGTATGGTGACACATTGTTTGGCAAGGGAGCAGGTGCTATGGGTGGCATCTGCTCAGGAGTGGCACCACTCAGACGTGGAAGGTTCAAAAACATTTATGAACCCTGGTTCACTTATAACCCAATTCCTCTACGTAAGTATCTTAGAGTCACAGAACAGAGGTGGAGAAAACACAGAATAGCAAATTACCCCAATATGATTAAACAGGCACTGAAAGAATATAACAATTCAATTTTTAGAGGAAAATCTGATTTTCTACATAATAAAATAGATGCTGCAAAAAAACTAATCTCTATCATTTCTGTCAGCCAAACTGTTTATTCTCCTCTATTGAACCTTCTTCTCACAGGCCAATGTATTTAACTCTTTATTTCGAAAAATAATTGAGATGATTCAGAAAAGAATCTTATTCAATTTACATCAATGTCCAGATATATAAACCTTTTCTAAGGACCCTCTCATGGGGATGGAATTGGAAAATCCTCACCATGCCTTGCCTTTTGAATTTTCATTACTATTGCGAGATTCTCAACAGTCTTTATTGGAAAACTCGAAGCCTACCAATGATGCACTTTTTCCACTACCATCGAGCGTTGCAAAGTGGCCCGCTTGTGAGATTCAACATTCATGACTCAGTTAATAAATTCTTCCTTATTGCCTGGTTAGTACCTATGGAGCTTAAAAGAGCTATTTGTACGCTCCTCTTGAAGAATTCTAATCTGGATCTGGTAAAGGCATCATGAAGCAAGACACAGACAACAGATTCTAAGTTCAAACAAAAATGGTTTATTAACTTAAATGCCAGAATGGTGTAAGGCCTATCTTGCCCAATGCTAAGATGGGATTTCCCTACCTAAGGAAACTAAGGATAGCCCGAGTCAGGAAGTGCAACTGAACTCTGTCTATATCCAAAACCTATACTTGCCCTCACAACTAATGCTAAACAATGTGTAGGGATGTCAACAACAAAAGAAATAGTATTAAAAATAAATAGCTGAGCTTCTTTCAGCTCCTGGCTTAGCTACCGTTCCCCAAGTTCAAAACAGTTCCACAAAGTCTCGGGGTCCCCTTCCCCAAGAAGACAACACAGTTCCAAAAAAGGGGCCTTGAGGTTCCCTTCTTCAAGACAACAACAAAGTTTATAAGGTCTCAGGTTTCCCTTCCCCAAGACTTCAGTTTGCCAACTTGTATTTAGTCTCAATCTCTCAATATTCAAAACCAGTTCCAGGTCAACTTCACACTCCTATTCCAGTTTCTTGACAGTTCATACATATTGCTTTCTTCTGCATCACTTCAGCAACCTCTTTCAGCCACTTGCCTTTGTTGTTGGTTCAGTTCTTTGGCTTCCGCAAATAGGTCACACCCGGTCTAGGCACAGTTGTTGGACCACATGGTCCACCCATTACAGGTCACGCAACCAGAAGCCCTAGGCTTTCTAGCCCACACAGGTTCTTCTGTATCTGTGTTGTGTGCTGGTTCACATTATTGCTTTCATACTTTTCAGCCATATTCCATGCTTGCTTTCTAATACATTTCATATTATTGTGTACTTCACGCATACTAATCATCTATTTATAGGTTAGCCAAAAAATGTTCATTTAGTCCGGTATTCAGTGCTTTGTACCTTAATTCTGTTGCTCACAGTTCACCTTGTCGGTATTGTTCCTCAAAACCCGTTGCATTGGGTTTATTGCATCTTGCACATACTCTTTCATTCATTCTGCATATATATTGGCTTCCCAACAGCCCCCAGGAGTGCCCTGGTTTGAGTGCTTTTCTCTTTTCACCCACCAGTCCCTGGTCTCCTCGGGGTGGCCGCTTTCTCTGTTCCTGCTCCGCCAACCTGTTTTCTTTGGATGGCAAGCCCCGCACGCACTTCGCCATATCTTTGTGGGTTGGCAGTGGCTCCGCTCGCCTCCCATGGATACTGCCAGTAACATGCAGCTTGCAGATCACTTCTGTACCCACATCTCTGGCTGCTGACATACGACCAGTGAGGCTTCCACTTCTGTGGACCTCTCGCGGCCCGACCGGGCCTTGGCACCACAGATTCTTGGGTTTGCGCTTGCCGGTGTTCTGGCCCTCCTGCAGGACCCACCTCGGCTGCCTCCTTCTCTACAGGTTTCTCGTCTCAGGCCTGCAAAGCTCGACCTGCCGGTTTCTCTCACACACTTTTCGACCCCACCTTTTATACACCGGCAACCACTTGACAGGTTGCAGGTGTGAGTCCACACTCCTAATTGCCTAACTACAATTAGTGGAGCACTCTGGACATGCCTGACCCTTACAACAGTCTGCTGGTTTCTTCCTCATCTCAGTATTAGAGTGGTGAAATGACATGTTAGTGTTCACTACTCCTAGTTGCCTCTTCCTCGTCCCAGTACTATGATGGTTTGAATGAGGGGAAATGAGAGGAGATGTTTGCAACAGCCTATAAAGGCAGGGGGAGGGTGAAGTTGGTTCTCACACTGAAACGGGGGGGTACCATGTCTCGCCTGCGGATATCCTCTCCCCAATCCCCAAGCACCCTTCACCAAGGTGTTCCTCCCTCGCATCTCCAAGCCCAGGGTCAGGATCCAAAAGCGCTGGCCATTCCCTGGCCACCCAAGAAGAGGATCCAAGTGAAGTAGGTGTGAGGATACCCTCAGGTTTCTCACAACCCTGAAAACCTCCAGAATGATCCCGGCTTCCATGGATGGGCAAGATATTGGAGATATCGTTACAGCCCAGTTAGAGCAATATGTTGAGAGAGAGTCGTTTCTAGACCCTCTCCAATCAGGATTTCGGCCAAGGTTTGGTGTGGACACTGTGCTATTGGCTGTCTGGGACGACCTCCTGCAGGTGGCGGATCAAGAGGAATTATCTCTGTTGGTCATGCTGGAGCTCTTTGCAGAGTTTCATATGGTGGTTCACTGCATCTTACTCAACCGCCTCAGAGAGTTTTGGAACAAGTCATTAAATGGTTTGATTAATTTCTAATTGACCGGCAGCATCAGGGGCGACTGGGAGGGTTTATTTGAGATCCTCTTCCACAGAACTGCGGAGTTCCCTGGGTTCATCATTGACTCCTCAACCTTTTAATATATGCCTACGCCTTCTGATGGTTATTCTGAGGAAGCATGAGGTTAACTTTCATTCCTTTGCCGATGATACTCAGGTGTTCATCAAAATAGGTAATGTGGAAGAGTCGTATCTGAGTGTCAAACACTGTTTGGATGAAGTAATTAACTGGATGTCTTCCAACAGACTTCAACTCAGTGCCAATAAAACCGAGGTGGCTATGTTTGGGCCTAAAAAACTCTTGACCCTAAGAGGTACACTCATCCACCCAGTTTTCTTGGTTCGTAACTGTCATTTGCCACCAAAATAAAAAACATGGGCTGCATCTGGCAGGAGAATTTGACCAGTGAAGGTCAGGTGGGTGCGACGGTGCAGTCTATCTTCTACACACTGCGACTTCTGTGGCAGGACTTCCGTTCATTCCTGCGGACGACCATGCACCGGTGATTATAGCACTAGTGAACTCGCAACTAGACTACTGCAATAGTCTTCTTGCAGGAATACCAATTAAACAACATCAGTGGTTGCACAGAGCACAAAATCCTGCAGTCAGATTGATATTAAGAGTGATCGCGTCTTCTCCTATCTCAGGACTGCGTCAATCTTTGCACTCGCTTATCGTAAAAGACTGAATCGATTTTAAGGTCCTTTGTTTAATCTCTTAAATACTTAAAACAACCTCACTCTATCATACTTGATGGATAAAATGTGCAGATATCAACCAACACCTTGGCTTCGGTCAGGCAATAAACTGTTGTTGTTAGTTCCACCTTCTCTCTGCGTTTTTAGGGGCGACCGAAGATTTGCAGTCTATGGGCCCAAATTGTGGAACAGCCTTCCAATGGAGTTTCAGGCCTTAAAATCTCTTCTTTAATTCCGCAAAACCCTAAAAATCTGCCTGTTACAAGTGATTGATTGGCGGGAGTATCATCAGGGTTTGGTTTATTGTTTGCATCCATTGTATTTGAGCTTTCTCCCCCTGTTCTCTGAGTATAGTCTGTTCCATCTCCGCCTAGATACAATTTAGTTTGTTCAGTGTGCCATATAAATATCCTGTGGATTGTTGGTTATTTGCAACATAACTGTCCAGTTAAGATTATAAAAATAATCTACTTTATTATTATCACAACAGACAGTTCTAGCACACTACAAAATACAACCCACCCTGTAAAGGAACACAGAGGACAGGCAGTTTCAGAAAAGGAAAAGGGATGCACTCTAGATACTGACAGGAGAGTAGTCGGTAAAGTAAATATTTGCAACAGTTCAAGGATGCTTGCTTTCAACACAAAGTGAGCAATGGGTTGTAAAATGCCACTAGGGGCCTTCGGAGAAGGACCAGGGGGATTGTACCACAATGTACCTTGTTCTGTAGCAGTTCTTGGTGCTTGACAGGGTTGAGTCGGTTTTAGGGCACTTTGCAGCTTCTACAACAGAGTTCAATATGGGAGACAGCTGCAGGTCAGGCAGCAGGCAGTTCGGCGAGCGAAGTGAGCAGATGGCTGCAGGCTGGCCTACACAGAGGCTCGGGGTCAGGAGTCATTTTCTCAGTGATGGTTGGTGGTTCTGAAGCACTGGTCGAGGCATCTCAGATGGCTTTAGCGACTGTGGCCTAAAACAGGTATGTCATTTAGGGGTCGCCATGGGTCGCAACTGTGACTCCTGAGGTCTCCCTTGCTACCCCTATGGTCTCCCTTGCTACCCCTAAAATAATCAAATACATTTTTTTTTATAATGCAAGCTCCTGGGCTGTGGCCAGTGCCAGGTGGCTCTTTGCTTCTGGAGTGCCTGGCTTTCTTATTCAGGCCTCTAACCAAAAAATAAAACTAAGAAAAAAGAACGGGGGTTCCACAAATGTAGCACTTTCAGCAGTGACCCTAAATAAGAAAGAATAGGAATACCAAATGTGTATTTCTGGAATTCTATGCAATAATTGCTAGACTCATTAAAGGTTTATTTCAGGCACACTTCAGGGGGTGAGTCACTGATTTAGTCTGTTCTTAAACCCCTCAACTCAGCCTTTCATCCTTCTGCGGTTGATAAACGAGTATCAACACAGGTTGGGTGATATTGTATTTGTTCTAACCGTAAGTGCTATATAATAACACATCATTAACATTTGGCCATGGATGTCTACTTGCATTCACAGTAATTTGGGAACATGGGCCAATACACGCTGATCTTAATGATACGTATGGCGATCCATTCTTGTATGAAATGTCTATCACATTATAGTGATATCGCAACCATATTTTCCTTAGTGTGCTTAGGAACAATGATATGTGATGCTGCTTCCTGTTTTGTCAAGGGGTGAAAGGTTGTGTTCCATCGTTTCCCGTGATATCACTTCGGGTTTGGGTCAAATGACATCACTTCCTGTGTTGTCATCAGAGGTCAAGGGTTGTGTGATGTCACTTCTGCTACCCCAGGCATTTAGGTGAAATGACGTCCCTGCGTAAAAGCAGTCAGCAGTGCAGTCACTTGCAGCTTGAGGGGCTCGACTGGCTGGAAAAGGTCCTTTAAGGCGGATGTCAGTAGATGATCGTCAGGGCACATCTCCTAGCTTCTTCCTTGGGTTTATGTCATCCCTCAAGGACGAACACCCAAAGCTGAGAAGGGTATCGCAGGCAGATGCCTTGTCCTTGGTTTAGGGTTCAGAGACTCTCTGGCACTTCCCACCTAGGAACCATGTTGCAGAGCCTAGCAGGGCACACTGTGTGCTGGCTGGTTACCAGTCTAGAGCTGCTGGAGGTTCCCCTGGATTCAGTATCTCCTTCTGTTGCCTGGGAGATGTTTAGGGGAGGGTTCTTGCTTACCTCTTGGACATCCAATTCCTCCTTCACTGATGGAAGCTGTAAAGCAGACTGTACCTTCAGCCAGGGTCCAGTGCTGACTTCTTCTTGCTATTCCTTGCAAAGCCTTCAGATGATCTGCCAAAAGAGGGGCTCAGACTTCTTGTAAAGCCAATTGAACCACAGGGATTGGTGTAGGCCAAGCCTACCTTAATGAACCAATCCTGGGTCCCCACCAACAATCTCCTGTATGCGTGAGGTCATAACCAGAGTGCTTTGCAACAGAAAAGATAAAGGGGTGAAAACATGTAATACTAAGTCCCATCCATCTGGAGCTCCTGGCGGATCCTGATTAAAGTGGCAGGTCTCCCTTGAAGCAGTGGCAAGACTAGACTTTCTGGCTCCATCAACCCACATACTTGTAC